>NW_019724774.1:1886-62713 GCF_002891405.2 Cryptotermes secundus | reverse complement strand
AGCTAGCAAGCAAGAAACGTAAAGCAAGCAAGCAACGCAAAGCTAAAAATTTAGCAAAGAATAGCTACCAAGCTAGCAACGAAAGCTAGCAAACAATAAACGCAAAGCAAACAAACAAACAAAGCAAAGCTAGCTAGCTAGCAACGCAATGCTAGCAAGCTAGCAACTCAAAGCTAGCAAGCAAACAAAGCAAAGCTAGCAAGCTAGCAACGGAAAGTTAGCAAGGTAGCACAACAAAAGTAGCAAGCTAGGCACGCAAAACTAGCAAGCTTGTAACGCAAAGCTGCCAAGCTAGCAACGCAAAGCTGGCAAGCTAGCAACGCACAGCTGGCAAGATAGCAACGAAAAGCTAAATAGGTAGCAACGCAAAATTAGCTAGTTGGCAACAAAAAAAAATCAGCTAGCAAGGCAAAGCTGGCAAGCTAGCAACGCAAAGCTAGCAAGATAGCAACGAAAAGCTATCAAGTTAGCAACGCATATCTAGCAATCTAGGAAGCTAGCAAAGACAAACTAGCTAGCTATCAAAGCAAAGCTAGCAAGATAGCAACGAGAAGCTAGCAAGGTAGCAACGCAAACCTAGCAAGCTGGCAGAGCAAATCTAACAAGATAGCAACGCAAGTCTAGCAAGCAAGAAACGCAAAGCAAATAAACACACAACGCAATGCTAGCAAGCTAGCCAAGCAAAGCTAGCGAGCTAGCAAGCAACGCAAAACTAGCAAGCTAGAAACGGAAAGCTATCAAAGTAGCAAAGCAAAGCTAGCAAACTAGCCACACAAATCTAGCAAGCTAGCAAAGCAAAGTTGGCAAGCTAGCAAAGAAAAACTGGCAAGCTAGCAACTCATATCTACAATGGTAGCAACGGAAAGCTAGCAAGTTAACAAAGCAAAGTTAGCAAGCTTGCAAAGCAAAGATAGCATGCTAGCAACGCAAAGAAGCAAGCTAGAACGCAAAGCTAGCAAGCTACCAACGAAACGCTACCAAGCTCTCAATGCAAAACTAGCATGCTAGCAACGCACAGCTAACAAGATACCAAAACAAAGCTAACAAGATAGCAATGCAAAGCTGGCAAGCTAGCAACGCAAAGCTAGCAAGATAACAACGAAATCTAGCAAGAAATAAACGCAAAGCAAGAAAGCAAGCAACGCTAAGCTAGCAAGCTTGCAACGCAATGCAGGCAAGAGAGCAACGCAAAACTACCAAGAGAGCAACTCAGTACTAGCAAGCTAACAACGCAAATCTAGCAAGCTAGCAACGCAATGCTAGCAAGATAGCAACTGCAAGAAGAAACCTAGCAACGCAAAGGTAGCAAGATAGCAACGCAAACCTAGCAAGCTAGAAACGCAAGGCTAGCAAGCTAGAAACGCAAATCAAGCAAGCTAGCAAGCTAGGAACGTAAAGCTAGCAAAGTTAATAACTCAAAGCTAGGAAGTTAGAAACGCAAAGCTAGGAATCTAGCAACGCAAAGCTAGCAAGTTAGCTACGCAAAACTAGTTAGATAGAAACGCAAAGTTAGCAAGCTATCAAAGAAAATCTAACAAACATGCAACCTAGCAACGCAAAGCTAGCAAGCAGCAACGCCAAGCCAGCAAGCTAGCAACGCAAAGCTAGCAAGGTAGCAACGCAAGGCTAGCAATCAATATACGAAAAACAAGCAAGCATGCAAGCAACGAAAATCTATCAAGATAGCAACGCAAAGCTTGCAAGATAGCAACGCAAACCTAGCAAGATAGTAAGCTACAAACGCAAAGCTTCTAAGTAAGCAACTCGAATTAGCAAGCTAGCAACGCAAAACTGGCCACCTAGAAACGGAAAGCTGGCAAACTAGCAACGAACAGCTGGCAAGCAAGCAACGCAAAGTTGGCCAGCTAGCAACGCATATCTAGTAAGCTAGCAACGCAAAGCAAGCAAGCTAGTAACGGAAAGCTAGCAACGAAACGGTAGGAAGTTAGCATCGCAAAGTTAGCAAGCTAGGAACGCAAAGTTTGGAAGCTAACAACCAAAAGCTAGCAAGCTAGAAAATTAAGCTTGTTAGATAGCAACCAAATTTAGTAAGTTAGCACCGCAAATGTAGCCATCTAGCAAGCTAGAAAATCAAAGCTAGCAAGGTAGCAACGCAAAGTTAGCAAGCTTGCAACACAAAGCTCTAAAGCTATCATCGCAAATCTAGAAATGTAGCAACAAGAAGCTAGCAAGCATGAAACGCAAAGCAAGCAAGCCAGCAAGCAGCATAAAGCTGACAAGATAACAACGCTAAGCTAGCAAGTTAGGAACGCATAGCTAGGAAGCTAGCAACGCAAAGCTAGCAAGCTAGCAACGGAAAGCTAGCAGGCTAGCATTGCAATGCTAGCAAGCTAACAAAACAAATCTAGCAAGCTAGTAACGAAAGCTATCAAGCAAGAAACGCAAAGCAACCAAGCATGGAAGCATCGCAAAATTAGCAATCTAAGAACGCAAAGCTAGCAAGCTACAACCGAAACCTAGCAAGGTAGCAACGCAAAGCTAGCAAGGTAGCAAAGCATATCTAGCAAGCTAGCAACGCAAAGCTAGCAAGCTAGCAACGGAAAGCTAGCAGGCTAGCATTGCAATGCTAGCAAGCTAACAAAACAAATCTAGCAAGCTAGTAACGAAAGCTATCAAGCAAGAAACGCAAAGCAACCAAGCATGGAAGCATCGCAAAATTAGCAATCTAAGAACGCAAAGCTAGCAAGCTACAACCGAAACCTAGCAAGGTAGCAACGCAAAGCTAGCAAGGTAGCAAAGCATATCTAGCAAGCTAGCAACGCAAAGCTAGCAAGCTAGCAACGGAAAGCTAGCAGGCTAGCATTGCAATGCTAGCAAGCTAACAAAACAAATCTAGCAAGCTAGTAACGAAAGCTATCAAGCAAGAAACGCAAAGCAACCAAGCATGGAAGCATCGCAAAATTAGCAATCTAAGAACGCAAAGCTAGCAAGCTACAACCGAAACCTAGCAAGGTAGCAACGCAAAGCTAGCAAGGTAGCAAAGCATATCAAGCAAGCTAGCAACGCAAAGCTATCAAGCGAGCATCCCAATGCTGGCAAGTTAACAACGCAAAACTACCAAGCTAGCAATGCAAATCTACCAATTTAGAAACGCAAACAGGCAAGCTAGCAACGAAACGATTGCAAGCTAGCAACGCAAAGCTGGCAAGCTAGCAACGCAATGCTGGCAAGCTAGAAACGCGAAGCTGGCTAGCTAGAAAATAATCTGGCAAGCTGGCTACGCAAACCTGGCAAGTTATCAAGGCATATATAGTAAGCTAGCAATCTAGCAACGGAAAGCTAGCAAGCTCTCAGCGAAAATCTAGCAAGATAGCAAGCTAGCAAAGACAAGCTAGCAAGGTAGCAACGCAAATCTAGCAAGCTAGCAACGCAAAGCTAGCAAGCTAGCAACGCAAAGCTACCAAGCTAGCAACGCAAAACTAGCCAGCTAGCAACGCAAATCTAGCAAACTTGCAACGCATAGCAAGGAAGTTCGCAACGCTAAACTAGCAAATTAGTAACGGGAAGCAAGCAAGCTAGCAACGCATAAATATTAGGATAGCAACGCAATGCTAGCAAGTTAGCAACGCATATCTAGACATCTAGCAAATTAGCAACGCAAAGATAGCAAGCTAGCAACGCAATGTTAACAAGCTAGCAACGCATATCTAGCAAGCTAGCAAAGTAGCAAAGAAAACTAGCAAGCTAACAACGGAAACCTAGCAAGTTAGCAACCCAAAGCATTCAAGCTGGCAACACAAAGCTGGCAATCTAGCAACGAAAACTGGCAAGCAAGGAAATCAAACCAGGCAAGATAGCAACAAAAAGCTAGCAAGCTAGCAGCGCATAACTAGCAAGCTAACAACGGAAAGCTCGGAAGAAATTATCCCAAAGCTAGCATGCTAGCTACGCAAATCTAGAAAACTAGCAAACTAGCAATGCACAGCTGGCAAACTAGTAATGCAATTCTAGCCATCCAGCAAGCTAGAAACGCAAAGCTAACAAGCGGGCAACGCAAAGCTTGCAAGCTAGCAACGCAAAGCTAGCAACCTAGCAAAGCAAAGCTAGCTAGCTAGCAATCTAGCAACGCAAAGCTAGGAAGCTTGCAAAGCAAAGCTAGCAAGCTAGAAATGCAAAGCAAGCAAGCATGCAAGCAAGCAACGCTTACAAAATAGCAACGCAAGCTAGGAAGCTAGCAACACAAAGTTAGCAAGCTAGAAACGCAAACCTAGCAAGAGAGCAACGCAAAATTAAAAAAGATCAAAGCAAATTTATCTAGCTAGCAACGCATATCTAGCAATCTAGCAACGCACACACGTCAGCTAGCAACGCAATGCTAGCAAGCTAGCAACGCCAATCTAGCAAAATAGCAACGCAAAACTAGCAAGATGTCAAAGCAAATGTAACAAGCTAGCAACGCATGTCTACCAAGCTATCAACGCAAGGTTATCAAGCTAGCAACGCAAAGCTAGCAAGCTAGCATCGCAAAGCTACCAAGCTAGCAACGCAAAGCTAGCAAGCAAGAAATCAAAGGTAGTAAGCTAGAAAAGCAAAGCTAGCAAACTAGCAACGCAAAGCTAGCAAGCCAACAACGCAAACTAGAAAGGGAGCAAGGCAAAGCTGGCAAGCTAGCAACGCAAATCTAGCAAGCTAACCAAGCCGATCTAGCAAGCAAGAAACGCAAAGCAAGGAATCAAGAAAGCAACGAAAAACTAGCAAGCTAGCAGCGCAAAACTAGCAAGCTAGAAACGCAAAGCAAACAACGCAAAACAAGCATGCTAGGAACGCAAACTAGCAAGCTAACAACGCATAGCTAGCAAGCTAGCAAACAAAAAGCACGAAACGCCAAGCAAGATAGCAAGGAAAGCAAAGCAAGCAAGCAAGCAACGCAAAGACAGCAAGAAAGCAAACAAAGCAAAGCAAGGAAAGCAAGCAAGGAACGCAAAGCAAGCCAGAAGGAAAGCAATCAAGCAGGAAAGCAGACAAGCAGGCTACGCAAGCAGGCAACGCAAAGCAGGCTAACAACGGAAATCAGGCTAGCAACAGTAAGCAAAATAGCAAAGCAAAGCAAGACAGGAATGCAAAACAAGCTACGAACGCAAGCTAACAAAGAAGCTACGGAAAGCCAGCAAGCAAGCAAGCGAAAACCGCCAAGAAAGATATCATGCAAAGAATCAAGAAAAAACAAAGAAACAAAGAAAGCAAAACAAGCAAGGAACGCAGAACATGCCAGCAGGAAAGCAAAAAAGCAGGCAAGCAGGGAAGCAAGCATGCAGGCAAGCAGGCAACGGAGGCAAGCAACGCAAGCAGGCTAGATACGGAAAGCATGCTAGCAACGAAAATCAGGCTAGCAAAGCAAAACAAGCTAGCAACGCAAAGAAAGACAGCAAAGTAAAGCAAGCTAGCAACGTAAAGAAGCTATCAGCTCAAAGCTAGCAAGCTAGCAACGCAATGCTAGCAAGCTAGCAACAAAGAGCTAGAAAGAGAGCATCGAAAAGATAGCAAGCTTGGAACGCAAGGCTAGCCAATTAGCAGCGCAAGGCTATAAAGCTAGCAACGCAAAGTTAGCAAGCTAGCAACGCAAGGCTAGTAAGCTAGAAAAGACAAACTAGCAAGGTGGCTACGCAAAGCTAGCAAGCTACAATTGCAAAGCAAGCCAGCTAGCAACGAAAAGCTAACAAGTTAGCAACGCAAAGCTAGCAAGCAAGCAACTCAAAACTAGCAAGATGGAAACGCAAAATAGCATGCAAGAAACGCATAGCCTTCAAGCAAGCAAGCAACGCAAACAAGCAAGCAACAAACACAAAGCTAGCAAGCTAGCAACGCAATGTTAGCAAATTAGAACACATAGCTAGCAAGTTAGCAACGTAAATGTAGCAAGTTTGCAACGCTAAGATAGATAAATAGCAACGCAAATCTATCAAGTTAGCAACGCAAACTAGTAAGCTAGCAACGCAAAGCTAGCAAGCTTGCATCGCAAAAATAGCAAGCAAGAAAGGAAAAGCAAGATAGCAAGCTAGCAACGCAAAGCTTGCAAGCTAGCAAAGAGAAGCTAGCAAGGTAGCAACGCAAATCTAGCAAGTTAGCAACGCAAAGCTAGCAAGCTAGATACGCAAAGCTACCAGGCTAGCTACGCAAAACTAGCAAGCTAGCAACGCAAAGCTAGCAAGCAAGCAACCCAAAGCTAGCAAACTAGCAACGCATAGCTAGGAAGTTAGCAACGCAAAACTAGCAAGTTAGTAACGGGAAGCAAGCAAGCTAGCAACGCAAAAATATTAAGATAGCAACGCAATGCTAGCAAGTTAGCAACGCATATATAGATATCTAGCAAGTTAGCAACGCAAAGATAGCAAGCTAGCAACGCAAAGTTAACAAGCTATTAACGCATATCTAGCAAGGTAGCATGGTAGCAAAGGAAAGCTAGCAAGCTAGCAACGAAAACTTGGCAAGTTATCAACACAAACATGCAAGCTGGCAACGCAAAGATGGCAAGATTGCAACGATTAACTAGCAAGATAGCAACACATATCTAGCTAGCTAGAAAACTAGCAAACCAAATCTAAGAACCTAACAAGCTAGCAACGCAAAGTAGCAAATTAGCAACGCAAAGCTACCAAGCAAAACGCAAACTAGCAATTTAGAAACGAAAATTTAGCAACGAATATCTAGCAAGTTAGCAACCTAGCAAAGGAAAGCTAGAAAGCTAGCAATGAAAAGCTGGCAAGCTTGCAAAGCAAAACTGGCAAGCTTGCAACACAAAGCTGGCAAGATTGCAACGCAAAGCTGGCAAGTTAGCAACGAAAAGCTGGCAAGCTAGCAAAGGAAACCAGGCAAGTTAGCATCGAAAAGCTAGCAAGCTAGCAGCTCATATTTAGCAAGCTTGCAACGGAAAGCTCGGAAGCAATTATCACAAAGCTAGCAAGTTAGCAACGCAAATCTAGAAAGCTAGCAAACTAGCAACGCAAACTGGCAAGCTAGTAACGCAATGCTAGCCATCCAGCAAGCTAGCAACGCAAAGCTAAAAAGCGAGCAACGCAAAGCTGGCAAGCTAGAAACGCAAATATGGCTAGCTAGCAACGCAATACTTGCAAGCTAGGAAATCAAAGCTGGCAAGATAGCAACCCAAAGCTGGCAAGATAGCAACAAAAACTAGCAAGGTAGCAAGCTATCAACGGAAACCTAGCAAGTTAGTAACGCAAAGATAGCAAGCTAGCGACGCAAATCTAGCAAGCAAGCAAGCTATCAACGCAAAGCTAGCAAACTAGCAACGCAAAGTTAGCAAAGAAACAACGCAAAGCAAGCAAACAACAACGAAAATCTATCAAGATTGCAACACAAAGCTAGCAAGAGAACAACGCATTGCTAGCAAGATAGCAACGCCAAGCAAGCAAGGTTCAACGCAAAGCTAGCAAGCTAGCAACGCAATGCTAGCATGCTAACAACGCAAAGCTAGCAAGCTAGAAACGCAAAGCTAGCAAGCTAGCAACGCAAAGCAAGCAAATTAGCAACGAAAACTAACAAGCATAAAACGCAAAGCAAGCAAAGCAAAGCTAGCCAGCTAACAACGCAAATCTAGCAAGCTAGCAACGCAAAGCTAGCAAGCTAGCAACCCTAAAATAACAATCTAGAATTGCAAAGCTAACAAGCTAGCAACGAAAAGCTAGGAAGTTAGCAACCCAAAGCTAGCAAGCTACCAACGCAAACTAGCAAGCTAGCAACGCAAAGCTATCAAGCTAGCAACGAAAGCTAACAAGCAAGAAACGCAAAGCAAGCAAGCAAGCAACCAAAGCTAGTAATTTAGCAAAGAAAATCTAGCAAGATAGAAACGAAAGCTAACAAGTAACCAACGTAAAGGAAGCAAGCAAGCAAGCAACGCAAAGCTAGCAAGCTACCAAGGCAAAGATACCAGGCTAGCAACGTAAACCTTGTAAGCTAGGACGCAAATCTAGCAAGCTAGCAAAGCAAAGCTACCAAGATTGCAACGCAAAATTAGCAAGCTAGCAACGCAAAACTTCAAATCTAGCAAACGCAAATCTAGCAAGATAGCAACTCAAAGCTATCAAGCTAGCAAACGCATATCTAGAAATCTCGCAAGCTAGCAACGCCAAGCTAGCAAAGTAGAAACGCAAACCTAACAAGCTGGCAAAGCAAATCTAGCAAGTTAGCAACGCAAAGCTACCAAGCTAGCAACGCAAATCAAGCAAGCAATAAATGCAAAGCAAGCAACCAAGCAGCCCACATATAGAAAGCTAGCAACGGATAACTAGCAAGGAAGCAAAGCAAATATAGCATGTTCTTCACACAAACCTAGCAAGCTAGCAACGAAAAACTGGCAAGTTAGCAAAGCAAAGATTTCAAGCTAGCAACGCAAAACTGGCAAACTAGCAACGCATTAATAGCAAGTTTGCAACGGAAAGATAGCAAGCTTGCAACGCAAAATAAACAAGCTAGCAACGCAAAGCTAACAAGCTAACAATGCAAAGTTAGCAACCAAGGAACACAAAGCTAGCAAGCTAGAAACGCAAAGCTAGCCAGTTAGCAACGCAAATCTAGCAACCTAGCAAAGCCAAATCTAGCAATCTAGCATGATAAAAAGGCAAAGGTAGCAAATTAGCTACGCCAAGCTAACAAGGTAGCATTGCAATGCTAGCAAGATAGCAACGCAAAACTAGCAAGCTAGCAATGCACAGCTAGCAAGCAAGCAACGAAGGCTAGCAAGCAAGAAACGTAAAGCAAGCAAGCAAGCAAGCAAGCAACTCAAAGCTATCAATTTA
Organism: Cryptotermes secundus; assembly: GCF_002891405.2. Classification (NCBI taxonomy): domain Eukaryota; kingdom Metazoa; phylum Arthropoda; class Insecta; order Blattodea; family Kalotermitidae; genus Cryptotermes; species Cryptotermes secundus. Next base: position 53,939 of record NW_019724774.1, on the reverse strand, counting down.
GCAAAGGAAAGCTAGCAAGCTACCAACGAAAACTAATAAGCAACCAAAGCAAGCAAGCAAGCAAGCAAGCAACGCAAAGCTAGAAATCTAAGAACGCAAAGCTAGCAAGCTAGCAACGCAAAGCTAGGAAGCTGGCATCGGAAACCTAGCAAGGTTGCAAAGAAAAGCTAGCAAGCTAGCCACGCAAATCTAGCTAGATAGCAACGCAAAGCTGGCAAACTAGCAACGCACAACTGAATAGCTAACAATGCACAGCTGAGAAGCTTGCAACGCAAAGCTAGAATGCTAGCAAAGCGAAGCAAGCAAGCTAGCAAAGCAAAGGTAGCAAGCTAGCAAAGCAAAGCTAGCAAGCTAGAAACGCGGAGCTAGCCTGTTAGCAAAGTAATGTTAGCAAGTTAGCTAAATAATGATAGCAAGCCAGCAACTTAAAACTAGCAAGATAGCCACGCAAATCTATCAAGCTAGCAACGCAAAGCTACCAAGCTAGCAACTCATAACTAGCAAGCTAGCAACGCAAACCATGCAAACTTGCAAACCAAAGCTAGTAAGCTAGCAATGCAAAGCAACAAAGCTAGCAACGCCAAGTTAGCAAGCTAGCAACGCAAAGCTAGCAAGCTAGTAACGCTAAGCTAGCAAGATAGCAAAGCAAAGCTATCAAGCTAGCAACGCATATCCAGCAATCTAGCAAGCTAGAAACGCAAAGCTAGCAAGCTAGCCTACGCCAAGCTAGCAATTTAGCAACGCAAACCTAGCAAGCTTGTAACGCAAACTTGCAAGATAACAACCCAAGGTTACCATGCTAGCAACGCAAAGCTAGCAAGCTAGCAACGCAAAACTATCAAGCAAGGAAAGCAAAGCAAGCAAGCAACGCAAAGCTAGCAAGCTAGAAACGCAAAGCTAGCAACCTAGAAACGCAAAGCTACCAAACTAGCAAAGCAAATCTCAGCAATCTAGTAAGCTAGCAACGCAAAGTTGGAAAATTTGCATTTCACTCTTGGCAACCTAGCAACGCAAATTTGCAAGCTAGCAACGCAAAGCTAGCATGGTAGCAACGCAAATCTAACAAGCTAGCAACGCAATGCTAGCAAGGTAGCAAGGAAAGCTAGCATGCAATAAAGACAAATCAAGAAAGCAAGCAAGAAACGCAATGCTAGCCAACTAGCAACGAAAATCTACCAAGATAGCAACGAAAGCTGGCAAGCAATAAACGCAAAGCAAGCAAGCAAAGAAGCAAATAAGGCAAAGAAACAAGCTAGCAAAGTAAACCTAGCAAGCAAGCAACGCAAAGCTAGCAATTAAGCAACGCAGAGCAACCAAGTTTGCAACGCCAAGCTAGCAAGCTAGAAACGCAAAGCTAGCAAGCTAGAAACGCAAAGCTAGCAAGCTAGCAAGATAGCAACGAAAAGCTAAAAAGGTAGCAATGCAAACTAGCTAGCTAGCAACGAAAATTTATCAAGTTAGCAACGCAAAGCTAGCAAACTAGCAACGCAAAGCTAGCAAGATAGCAACGAAAACTATCAAGCTAGCAACGCATATCTAGGAAGCTAGCAAAGGAAAACTAGCTAGCTAGCAAAGCAAAGCTAGCAAGATAGCAACGAGAAACTAGCAAGGTAGCAAAGTAAACGTAGCAGCTGGCAAAGCAAATCGAGCCAGATAGCGACGCAAGGCTAGCAAGCAAGAAACGCAAAGCAAATAAACACACAACGCAATGCCAGCAAGCTAGCAAAGCAAAGCTAGCAAGCTAGCAAGCAACGCAAAGCTAGATAGCTAGCAAAGGAAAGCTAGCAAAGTAGCAAAGCAAAGCTAGCAAACTAGCCACACAAATCTAGCAAGCTAACAAAGCAAAGCTGGCAAGCTAGCAAGAAAAACTGGCAAGATAGCAACTCATATCTACCATGTTAGCAACGGAAAGCTAGCAAGCCTACAACGCAATGTTTGCAAATTTGCAAGGCAAAGATAGCATGCTAGCAACGCAAACAAGCAAGCTAGAATGCAAAGTTAGCAAGCTACCAACGCAAAACTACTAAGCTCTCAATGCAAAACTAGCATCCTAGCAACGCAAAGCAAGCAAGATAGCAACGCAAAGCTAGCAAGATACCAACGCAAAGCTAACAAGATAGCTACGCAAAGCTAGCAAGCTAGCAACGCAAAGCTAGCAAGATAGCAACGAAATCTAACAAGCAATAAACTCAAAGCAAGAAAGCAAGCGGCGCTAAGCTAGCAAGCTAGCAACGAAAAGCTGGCAAGCTAGCAACGCAAAGCTACAAATATAGCAAAGCAGAAGTAGCAAGCTAACAACGCAAAGCTAGCAAGCCTAAACGCAATGGAAGCACAGCAAAGCTAGCCAGCTAGCAACGGAAATCTAGCAAGCAAGCAACGCAATGCTAGCAAGCTAGCAACCCTAAAATGCAAAGCTAGCAAACTAGAACGCTAGCTAGCAAGCTAGAAACGCAAAATTACAAAGCTAGAAACGCAAAATTAGCAAGCTAGCAACTCAAAGCTAGCAAGATAGCTACGCAAACCTGGAAAGATTGCAACGCACAGCTGGAAAGCTAGCAACGCAAGGCTGGCATGCTAGCAACGCAAAGCTTGCATGCTAGCAAAGCAAAGCTAGCAAGGTAGCAACGCAAAGCTAGGAAGCTAGCAAACCAAATCTGGGTAGCTAGCAACGCAAAGCTGGCAAGCTTAAAACGCAAAAGCTGGCTAGCTAGAAACGCAAAGCTGAAAAGGTAGCAACGCAAAGCTGGCAAGCTAGCAACCCTAAGATAGCAAGATAGCAATGCATATCTAGAAAGCTAGCAAGCTAGCAACGCAAATCAGGGAAGCTAGCAACGCAATTCTAGCAAGCTAGGAATTTAGCAACGCAAAACTAGCAAGCTAACAACCAAAGCTACCAAGCTAGCATATCCAAGCTCAGCTAACCAAGCTATCAAGCTAGCAACGCAAAACTTGCAAGCTAGCAACACAAAGCAGTCAAGTTAGCAAAGCAAAGCTGGCAAGCTAGCAACGCAAAGCTGGCAAGCTAGCAACGCAAAGCTAGGAAGCTAGCAACGCATTTCTAGCAAGCTAGAAAGCTAGCAACGCAAATATTAGAAACTAGAAAGCTAGAAACTAAAAAGTTTTCAAGCTATCAACGCAAGGCTAGGAAGCTTGCAAAGCAAAGCTAGCAAGCTAGGAACGCATTGCTAGCCATTTAGAAACGCAAATATAGCAATCTAGCTACCCAAAAGTAGCAATCTAGCAACGCATATCTAACAAGCTAGCAAGCTAGCAAAGGAAAGTTAGCAAGCTAGCAACGCAAAGCTATCAAGCTAGCAACGCAAAGATGGCAAGCTAGCAAAGAAAACTTAGCAGCTAGCAACGCACACCTGGCAAGCTAGAAACAAAATCAGGCAAGCTAGCAACGCAAACTTGGCAAGCTAGTAATGCAAAGTTAGTCAAGCTAGCAACGTAAAGCTAGCAAGCTAGCAACGCATATATAGCAAGCTAGAAACGCAAAGCTGGCCAGATAGCAACGCAAAACAGGCAAGATAGCAAAGCAAACCCAGCAAGCTACGAACTTAGCAACGCAAAGCTAGTAAGCTAGCAACCCATATCAAGCAAGCTAGCATGCTACAAAGGAAAGCTAGCAAGATAGCAACGCAAAGCTTTCAAGCTAACAACGCAAAGCCGGCAAGCTAGAAACGCAATGCTTTCTAGCTAGAAAAGGAAAGCTGGAAATCTAGCAACGCAAATCTAGCTAGTAAAAACGTTAATCAAGCAAGCTAGCAAAGCATACTTCTCAAGCTATCAACGGAAAGCTAGCAAGCTAGCAACGCAAAGCTAGCAAGCTATCAACGCAAAGCTACTAATCTAGCAACACAAAGCTAGCAAGCTAGCAACGCAAATCAAGCAAGCTAGCAACGAAAAGCTAGCAAGCAAGAAACGCAAACAAGCAAGCAAGCAACGCAAAGCTAGGAAGCTAGCAACGTAAATCTAGCAAGCTAGCAACGCAATGCAGGCAAGCTACCAACACAAAACTAGCAAGTTAGCAACGAAAACTTAGCAAGCTAGGAACACAAAGCTTGCAAGCTACCAACGCAAAGCTTTCAAGGTAGCAACGCACAGCTGGCAAGCTAGCAACGCAAGGCTAGGAAGCTAGCAAAGCAAAGCTAGCATTCTAACAACGGAAAGCTATTAATGTAGAAACGCAAAGTTAGCAAGCTAGCCACGCAAATCTAGCAAGTTAGCAACGAAAGCTGGCAAACTAGATACGCAAAGCTGGCAAGCTAGCAACACAAAGCTAGCAAGCAGCAACGCAAAGTTATCTATTTAGAGACGCAAAGCAGGCAAGCTTGCAACGCAAAGCTTGCAAGCTAGCAACGCAAATCTGGCAAGTAAGCAACGCATAGCTAGCACGCTAGCAACGCATATCAAGCAATCTACAAGCTAGCAACTAGAAGCTAGTAAATAAGCAACGCAAAACTGGCAAGCTAACAACACACACCTAGCAAGCTAGCAAAGCAAATCTAGCAATCTAGCAAGCTAGAAACTCCAAGCTAGCAAGGTGGCAACGCAAAGCTAGCAAGTGTGCAACGCAATGCTAGCAAGAGAGCAATGAAAACTAGCAACCTAGCAACGCAAATCTAGCAAGATAGCAACGATAGCTAGCAAGCAAGAAACGCAAAACATGCATGCAAGCAAGCAACGCAAACCTAGCAAAGTAGCAACGCAAAGTTAACTAGCTAGCAACGCATATCTAGCAAGCTAGCAAGGTAGCAAAGGAAAGCTAGCAAGCTAGTAACGCAAGGTTGGCAAGCTTGAAACGCAAAGCAGGTAGACTAGCAACGCAAATCTGGCAAGCTAGTAACGCAAAGCTGGCAATCTAGCAACACATATCTAGCAGGCTAGAATGCTAGTAACGCAAATCTAAGGACCTATCAAGATAGCAAAACAAAGCTATGAAGCTAGCAACGCAAAACTCTCAAACTAGCAACGCAAAGCTAGCAATTTAGTAACGCAAATATAGCAAGCTAGGAACGCAAAAATAGCAAGATAGCAACGCTTATCTAGGAAGCTAGCAAGCTAGCAAAGGAAAGCTAACAAGCTAGCAACGCAAAGCTGGCAAGCTAACAACGCAAAACTTGGAAGCTAGCAACGCAAAGCTGGCAAGCTAGAAACACAAAGCAGGCAAGCTATCATCGCTTATCTAGCAAGGTAACAAACTAGCAACGGAAACTAGCTATCCAGTAACGCAAAGCTAGCAAGATAGCAACGCAAATCTAGCAAGCTATAACGTAAAACTAGCAAGCAAGCATACCAGCAACGCAAAGCTAGCAAGCTAGCAACGCATATATAACATGCTAGCAAGCTAGCAACGGAAAGCTATCAATCTTTGCAACGCAATGCTGGCAAGCTAACAACGCAAATCTAGCAAGATAGGAAGCTAGCAACGCAAAGCTAGCAAGATAGCAACGCATTTCTAGCAAGCTAGGAAGATAGCAAAGAAAGCTAACAAGCTAGCAACGCAAAGTTGACAAGTTAGCAAGGCAACCATGGAAAGCTATAAATCTAGCATTCTAGCACGCAAATCTAGCAAGCAAGCAAACAAATCTAGCAAGCAAAACGCAAAGCAATAAAGCAAGGAAGTAACGCAAATCTAGAAAGCTAACAATGGAAATCTAGCAAGCTAGCAACGAAAGCTAGCAATCAAAAAATGCAAAGCAAACAAGCAAATAAGCAACGCAAACCTGGAAAGCTAGAAACACAAAGCAGGCAAGATTGCAACGAAATCTGGCAAGCTAGCAAAGCAAACCTGGCAAGCTAACAACCAAAAATAGCAAGTTAGCAAAGCATATCTAGCAAGGTAGCAAGCAAGCAACGGAAAGCTAGCAAGCTAGTGACGCAAGGCTAGCAATTTAACAACGCAAAGCCAGCAAGCTAGCAACGAAAATCTGGCATGCTCGCAAGCTAGCCACACGAAGTTAGCAAGCTAGCAACGCATATATTGCAAGCTAGCAAGCTAGCAACTGAAAGCAAGCAAGCTAGCAACACAAAGCTGGCAAGCTAGCAACGCAAAGCTGGCAAACTAGCAACGCGAAACTGGCAAGCTAGCAACGCAAAGATATCGTTGCTTGCATGCTTGCTAGCTTTGCGTATCTTGCTTGCTAGCTTAGCTGTGCTAGCTTGTCTTTCCTAGCTATGCTAGCTTTGCTTAGCTCGCTTGCTAGCTTTGCGTTGCTAGCTTGCTAGATAGCTAGATTTGAGTTTCTATCTTGCTAGCTTTGCGTTACTAACTTGTTATTTTTGCGTTGCTAGCTTGCTAGCATTGAGTTGCTAGCTTGATAACATTGAGTTGCCAGCTTGCTAACTTTGCGTTGATAACTATGTAGCTTGCTAAATTTACGTTGCTAGCTTGCTAGTTTTCGTTGTTAGCTTGCTAGCTTTGGGTTGCTAGCTTGCAAGCTTTCCGTTCTTAGCTTGCTAGCTTGCTATTTTTGCGTTGCTAGCTTGCCAGCTTTGCGTTGCTAGCTTGCCAGATTTGCGTTGCTAGCTTGCCGACTTTGCGTATCTAGATTGCCAGCTTTCCGTTTCTAGCTTGCTAGCTATCCGTTGCTAGCTTGCTAGCTTTGCGTTGCTAGCTTGCTAGCTTTGCGTTGCTTGCATGCTTGCTTTGAATTTCTTGGTTGCTACCTTTGCGTTGCTAGCTTGCTAGCTTAGCTTTGCTTGATTTCTAGTTATGCGTTTCTAGCTTCTTAGCTTTGCTTTGCTAGCTAGCTAGCTTTGCGTTGCTAGCTTGCTAGCTTTGCGTTTTTACCTTGCTAGCTTCGCGTTGCAAACTTGCTAGCTTGGCGTTGCTACCTTGGTAGCTTTGCTTTGCTAGCTTTCTAGCTTTGCGTTGCTAGCTTGCAACTTTGCGTTGCTAGCTTGCTAGCACTCCGTTTCTAGCTTGCTATTTATGCGTTGCAGGCTTGGTAGGTTTTATTTGATAGCATGCTAGCTTTCAGTTCTAGCTGGCTAGTTTTCGTTGCTAGCTTGCGATCTTGGCCTTGCTAGCCTGCTAGCTACGCGTTGCTAGCTTGCTAGCGTTTCGTTGCTAGCTTACTATCTTTGCGTTGCTAGCTTGCTAGCTTTCCGTTGTTATCTTGCTAGTTTGTTAGCTATGCGTTGCTACCTTGCTTGCATTGCGTTGCTAGCTTGCTATGTTTGCGTTGCTAGCTTGCTATGTTTGCGTTTCTAGCTTGCTTGCTTGTTTTTCATTTCTTGCTTGCTAGCTTTCGTTGCTAACTTTGTAGCTTTGCGTTGCTAGCTTGCTAGCAATGCGTTTCTAGCTTCCTAGCTTTGGGTTTGCTAGCTTGCTTGCATTTCGTTGTTAGCTACCTAGCTTTCCGTCGCTATCTTTCTAGTTTGCTTTGCTATCTTGCTAGCTTTGGGATTCTAGCTTGCTTGCTTGCTTTGCATTTCTTGCTTGCTAGTTTTCGTTGCTAACTTTGTAGCTTTGCGTTGCTAGCTTGCCGTCTTTGCGTTTCTAGATTGCCAGCTTCCCGTTTCAAGCTTGCTAGCTTTAAGTTGCTAGCTTGCTAGCTTTGCGTTGCTAGCTTGCTAGATTTGCCTTGCTAGGTTGCTAGCTTTGTGTTGCTAGCTTTGTGTTGCTAGATGCTAGATTTGAGTTGCTAGATTTCTAGGTTTGTGTTTGTAGCCTTTTGGCTTTGCTTTTCTAGCTACCTATTTTTGCGTTGTTAGCTTGCAAGCTTTACGTTGCTAACTAGGAAGTTTACGTTGCTAGCTTGTGAGATTGCTAGATTTGCGTTGCTATCTTGCTAGCTTTGAGTTGCTATCTTGCTAGCTTTGCGTTGCTAGCTTGTTAGATTTGCATTGCTAGCTTGCTAGCTAAGGTTTGGTAGCTTGGTACCTTGGTAACTCTGCGTTGTTAGCTTTGAGATGCTAGCTTTGCGATGCTAGCTTTGCTTTGCAGGCTTGCTAGCTTTCCGTTTCTATCTTGCTAGTTCTGCGTTGTTAGCTTAGTAGATTTTCGTTGCTACCTTGATAACTTTCCTTTCAAACTTGCTAAATTTTTTGTTGCTAGCTTGCGATCTTTGCCTTGCTAGCTTGCTCTCTTTGCGCTGCTAGCTAGCTTTGCGTTTATAGGTTGCTACCTATTCGTTGCTAGCTTACAATTTTTGTGATGCTAGCTTCCTAACTTTGCGTTGCTAAATTGCTATCTTTCCGTTCCTAGCTTGCTAACTTGCTAATTTTGCCTTGCCAGATTGCTTGCTTTGCGTTGCTAGTTTTCTAGGTTTGCGTTGCTAACCTGCTAGCATTGCGTTGCTAGCTTCCTACCTTTGCTTTGCTAGCTTGCCATCTTTGCGTTCCTAGCTTGCTTGCTTTGCGTTGCTATCTTGTTAGCTTTGCGTTGCTAGCTGGCTAGCTTTGCGTTGCTAACTTGGTAGCTTGCTATCTTTGCGTTTCTAGCTTGCTAGCTTTGCGTTGCTAGCTTGCTAGCATCGCCTTGCTTTTTTGCTAGCTATTGGTTGTTAGCGTGTTTCCTTTGCGTTAATAGCTTTCCGTGGCTTACTTGCTAGCATACAAGCTTGTTAGCTTTCTAGCTTTACATGGCTACTTTGATAGATTTGCTTTCCTAAATTGCCAGGTTTGCGTTGCTAGCTTTCCTGTTGTGCTTTGCTAGCTTGCCAACTTTTCTTTGCTAGCTTGCCAGCTTTGCTTTGCTAGCTTGCTAACTTTGCGTTGCTAGCTTGCTAGCTTTCCGTTGATAACTTGTTAGCTTTGCGTTGTTAGCTTGCTAGCTTTGCGTTGCTAGTTTGCCAGCTTTACTTTTCTAGCTTGCTAGATTTGGTAGCTTGCTAGCATTGCGTTTCTAGCTTGCCAGATTTGCGTTGCTAGCTTTCCAAATCTCCTTTGCTAGCTTGCCGTCTTTGCGTTTCTAGATTGCCAGCTTCCATTTCTAGCTTGCTAGCTTTCCGTTGCTATCTTGCTACCTTTGCATTGCTAGCTTGCTATTTTTGCGTTGCTAGCTTGCTAGATTTGCGTTGCTAGCTTGCTATCTTTGCGTTGCTAGATTTTTAGGTTAGCGTTACTAGCTTGTTAGCTTTGCTTTGCTAGCTATCTATCTTTGCATTGCTAGCTTGCTAGCTTTGCTTTGTTAACTTGCTAGCTTTGTGTGGCTAGCTTGCTAGCATTGCGTTGATAGCTTGCAAGCTTTGCGTTGCTAGCTAGCAATTTTGCGTTGCTAGCTTGCTATGTGGCTAGATTTGCGTTGCTAGCTTGCTAGCTTTGATTTGCTATCTTGCTAAATTTGCGTTGCTATCTTGCTAGATTTGCATTGCAAGCTTACTAGCTTGGCGTTGCTAACTTGGTACCTCTGCGTTGCTATCTTGCTAGCTGTGTGATGCAAGCTTGCGATCTTTGCCTTGCTATCTTGCTAGTTTTTCGTTGCAAGCTTGCTAGCTTTTCGTTGCTATCTTACAATCTTTATGACGCTAGATTGCTAGCTTTGCGTTGCTAGCTTGATATCTTTCCGTTGCTAGCTTGCTAGCTTGCTTGCTTTGCGTTGCTAGCTTGCTAGGTTTCCGTTGCTAGATTGCTATCTTTTTTTTGCTAGCTTGCTTTGCTTGATTTGCATTTCTTGCTTGCTAGCTTTCGTAGCTAGCTTTGTAGCTTTGCGTTGCTAGCTTGCTAGCTTTGCGTTGCTAGCTTGGTAGCTTTGCGTTGATCGCTTGCTAGCTTTGCGTTGCTAACTTGCTAGCTTTCCGTTTCTAGCTTGCTAGATTTGCGTTGCTATCTTGGTAGATTTTCATTGCTAGCTTGATAGCTTTCCGTTAGATTGCTAGGTTTTTTGCTAGCTTGCGATCTTTGCCTTGCTAGATTGCTATCTTTGCGTTGCTAGCTTCCTAGCTTCGTAGCTTTGGGTTGCTAGCATTGCGTTGCTAGCTTCCTAGCTTCGTAGCTTTGGGTTGCTAGCATTGCGTTGCTAGCTTCCTAGCTTCGTAGCTTTGGGTTGCTAGCATTGCGTTGCTAGCTTCCTAGCTTCGTAGCTTTGGGTTGCTAGCATTGCGTTGCTAGCTTCCTAGCTTCGTAGCTTTGGGTTGCTAGCATTGCGTTGCTAGCTTCCTAGCTTCGTAGCTTTGGGTTGCTAGCATTGCGTTGCTAGCTTCCTAGCTTCGTAGCTTTGGGTTGCTAGCATTGCGTTGCTAGCTTCCTAGCTTCGTAGCTTTGGGTTGCTAGCATTGCGTTGCTAGCTTCCTAGCTTCGTAGCTTTGGGTTGCTAGCATTGCGTTGCTAGCTTCCTAGCTTCGTAGCTTTGGGTTGCTAGCATTGCGTTGCTAGCTTCCTAGCTTCGTAGCTTTGGGTTGCTAGCATTGCGTTGCTAGCTTCCTAGCTTCGTAGCTTTGGGTTGCTAGCATTGCGTTGCTAGCTTCCTAGCTTCGTAGCTTTGGGTTGCTAGCATTGCGTTGCTAGCTTCCTAGCTTCGTAGCTTTGGGTTGCTAGCATTGCGTTGCTAGCTTCCTAGCTTCGTAGCTTTGGGTTGCTAGCATTGCGTTGCTAGCTTCCTAGCTTCGTAGCTTTGGGTTGCTAGCATTGCGTTGCTAGCTTCCTAGCTTCGTAGCTTTGGGTTGCTAGCATTGCGTTGCTAGCTTCCTAGCTTCGTAGCTTTGGGTTGCTAGCATTGCGTTGCTAGCTTCCTAGCTTCGTAGCTTTGGGTTGCTAGCATTGCGTTGCTAGCTTCCTAGCTTCGTAGCTTTGGGTTGCTAGCATTGCGTTGCTAGCTTCCTAGCTTCGTAGCTTTGGGTTGCTAGCATTGCGTTGCTAGCTTCCTAGCTTCGTAGCTTTGGGTTGCTAGCATTGCGTTGCTAGCTTCCTAGCTTCGTAGCTTTGGGTTGCTAGCATTGCGTTGCTAGCTTCCTAGCTTCGTAGCTTTGGGTTGCTAGCATTGCGTTGCTAGCTTCCTAGCTTCGTAGCTTTGGGTTGCTAGCATTGCGTTGCTAGCTTCCTAGCTTCGTAGCTTTGGGTTGCTAGCATTGCGTTGCTAGCTTCCTAGCTTCGTAGCTTTGGGTTGCTAGCATTGCGTTGCTAGCTTGCTAGTTTTGCGTTACAAGCTTGCTATCTTTACGATGCTTACTTTCAAGCTTTGCGTTGCTAGCTTTCTAGCTTTCGTTGTTATCTTGCTAGCTTGCTAGTTTGTGTTGCTAGCTTGCTAGTTTTGCGTTGTGATCTTGTTAGCTTTTCGTTGCTAGCTTGCTAGATTTGCGTTCCAATTTGCTAGGTTTGCAATTCTAGCTTGCTATCTTTGGGTTTCTATCTTGCTAGCTTTGCGTTGGTAGCTTGCTAGTTTTGCGTTGCTACCTTCCTAGTTTTGAGTTTCTAGTTTGCTAGCTTAGCGTTGCTTACTTGCTAGCTTTGTGTTGCTAGCTTTCCGATTCTACCTTGCTAGCTTTGCGTTGTTTGCTATCATGCCAGCTTTGCGTTGCTAGCTTGCCAACTGTGCTTTGCTAGCTTGCTAGTTTTGCGTTGCTAGCTTGCCAGATTTTGGTTGCTAGCTTGCTTAATTTGCGTTTCTAGATTGCTAGCTTTTGTTGCTATCTTGCTAGCTTTGCTTTGCTATCTTAATAGCTATGCGTTGCTTGCTTGCTTCCTTGCTTTGCGTATTTGGCTTGCTATATCTGCGTTGCTAGCTTGAGAATTTGCCTTTGCTAGCTTGCCAGTTTGCGTTTCTAGATTACCAGCTTTGCTTTTCTAGCTTACTAGCTTTCCGTTGCTAGCTTGTTAGCTTTCGTTTCTAGCTTGCTAGCTTTCCGTTGCCAGCTTGCTAGCTTTGCGTTGCTTGCTTGCTTGCTTTGCGTTTCTTCTTGCTAGCTTTGCATTACTAGCTTGCTAGCTTTGCGTTGCTAGTTTGCTAGGTTTGCGTTTCTAGCTTGTTAGCTTTGCGTTGTTACCTTGCTGGCTTGGCGTTGATACCTGTCTAGCTTTGCGTTGCTAGCTTGCAAGCTTTTGTTGCTAACTTGCTAGATTGCTACTTTTGCGTTGCGAGTTTTTGCTATCTTTGCGTTGCTATCTTGTTAGCTTTTCGTTCCTAGCTTCCTAGCTTTGCGTTGCTACCTTGCTAGCTTGGCGTTTCTAACTTGGTAGCTTTGCATTGCTAGCTTGCTAGCTTTGCGGTGCTATCTTGCTAAGTTTGCTTTGCTAGCTTGCTAGCTTTGCGTTGCTAGCTTGCTAGTTTTGCGTTGCTAGCTGGGTAGATTTTCGATGCTAGCTTGCTTGTTTTCCGTACTAGCTTGCTAGCTTTCCGTTGCAAGCTTGGTAGGTTTGGTAGCTAAGTTCTTTGCGTTGCTAGCCTTCTTTGCGTTGCCTGCTTGACTGTTTGACTGCTTGCTTGCTTTGCGTTCCTAGCTTGCTTTTTGTTTCTTGCCTGCTTGGTTATTTTGCGTTCCTTGCTTGCTTTGTTTGGCTTGCTTGCTTGCTTACTTTACGTTGGTTACTTATTTGCTTGCTTTGATTCATTTGCTTTCTTACTTACTTTGCGTTGTTTTCATGCATGCTTTGATTAGTTTGCTAGCTTACTTTGCGATTTCCGCTTGCTTGCTTGCTGTGCGTTGCTTGCTTGCATTGTGTTACTTCCTTGTTTGCTTGTTTGCTTGCTTTCTTGCTTGCTTCCCTGCGTTGCGTTTCTAACTTACTTTCTTCTTTTGCGTAACTTGCTTGCTTTTCTTTGCTTGCTAGTGTTCTTGCTTTCGTTGCTTGCTTGCTTTTCGTTGCTTGTGTCCTTGATTGCTTTTCGTCGCTCGCTTAATTGCTGGCTTTGCGTTGCTAGGTTGCTAGCCTTGTGTTGCTGGCTTGCTTGCTTGATATGCTTTGCTTTCTTGTTTGCTTGCTTTGCTTTTCTTGCTTTATAACTAGGCGTCACTAGCTTCCTAGATTTGCGTTGTTAGTTTGCTTTTCTAGTTTGCTAGCTTTGCGTTCCAAGCTTACGAGCTTTGCGTTGCTAGCTTGCTAACTTTGCGTTGCTAGCTTTCTCTCTTTGCTTTACTAGCTTTCCAGCTTTCCGTTGCTTGTTTCCTGCTTGCTTGATTGCTTTTCGTTTCTTGCTTGCTTGCTTGCTTTGCGTTTATTTCTTGCTAGTTTGCGTTGCTAGCTTGCTAACTGTGCGTTGCTTCCTTTGTGTTGCTAGTTGCTAGCTCCGCGTTGCTCGATTGTTAGCTTTGCTTTGCTAGCTTGCTAGATTTGCGTTGCTAGCTTGCTAGCTTTGCGTTTCACACTTGCTCTCTTTACGTTTCTAGCTTGCTAGCGTTGGGTTGCAAATTTGCTAGCTTTGAGTTGCTATCTTGCTAGCTTTCCGTTGCTAGCTTGCTAGCTTCCTAGATCTGCGTTGCTAGCTTGCTAGCTTTGCGTTGCACGCTTGCTAGATTTGCGTTGCTAGCTTGCTAACATTGCGTTGCTAGCTTGATAGCTTTGCGTTGCTAGCTTGGTAACTTTGCGTTGCTAACTTGCTAGCTTACTAGATTTGCGTTGCTAACTTGCTAGATTTGCGTTGCTAGCTTGCTAGCTTTGCGATGCTATCTTGTTAGCTTTGAATTGCTAGCTTGTTTGCTTTTCGTTGGTAGCTTGGTATCTTTGCGTTTCAAGCTTGCTTTGAGTTGCAAGCTTGCTTTACTTTGCTAGCCTGCTTTGCGTTGCCTCTTTGCCTGCTTGCTTGCTTGCCTGCTTTCCTGCTTGCTTGCTTTGCGTTCCTTCCTTGCTCTGCTTGCTTTGTGTTTCTTGCTTGCTTGGTTGCTTTACGTTCCTTGCTTGTATTGATTTGCTTGCTTGTTGCTTTTCGTTGCTTCTTGTTTGCTTGCTTTGCTTCGTTTGCTTTCTTGCTTGCTTTGCGTTGCTTGCCTGCCTGCTTTCCTTTGCTTGCTATCTTGCTCTGCGGTTCTTCTTTGCTTGTTAATTTTGCGTTGCTTGCTTGCATTTTGTTGCTCGCTTATTTGCTTGTTTGCGTTGTTTGCTTTCTTTCTTGCTTCCTTTAGTTGCGTTGCATGCTTGCTTGCTTTGCTTTTCGTAAATTTCTTGCTTTCGTTGCTTTCTTGTTTGCTTTTTTCGCTGCTTGCTTGCTTAATGATGCTTGTTTGCTTCCTTGCATTTGCTTTACTAGCTTGCTATCTTTGCGTTTCTTGCTTGCTTGCTTGCTAGCTTCCTTTTCGTTGCTTGCTTTGAGTTTCTTGCTTGCTAGCATTGCGTTTCTAGCTTGCTAAATTTGTGTTGCTAGCTTGCTAGCTTTTCGTTGGTAGCTTGCTAGCTTTGGGTTGCTATCTTCCTAGCTTTGTGTTGTTTTCTTGCTTGCTTGTTTTGCTTTGCTTTCTTGCTTGATTTGCGTCGCTTTCTTGCATTGTGTTGCTTGCTTGTTTGCTTGCTTTTCGTTGCTTACTTTCTACTTTGCTTCCTTACGTTGCGTTGCTTGCTTGCTTGCTTCTTTCATAACTTGCTTGCTTTCCGTTGCTTGCTAATTTGCCTGTTTCTTTTCTTGCTTGCTTGCTTCCTTTGTGTTGCTAGTTGCTAGCTTTGCGTTGCTTGCTCGATTGCTTACTTTGAGTTGCTTGTTTGCTTGCTTTGCTTTTCTTGTTTGCTAGCTTTCCGTTGCTAGCTTGCTAGCTTTGCGTTGTTAGTTTGATAGCTTGCTAGATTTGCGTTGCTAACTCGCTTTGCATTGCTAGCCTGCTTTTCGTTGCTAGCCTGCTTTGCGTTGCTAGCCTGATTTGCTTTGCCTTTTTGTCTGCTTGAATGCTTGCCTGCTTGCATGCTTGCTTTCCCTTTTTTCTTGCTTTGTTGCTCTGCGTTCCTTGCTTGCTTTGATTTGCTTGCTTTGAGTTTCTTGCTTGCTTGCTTTGCGTTGTTTCCTGTTTGCGTGCTTTGCTTCGTTTGCTTTCTTGCTTGTTTTCCGTTTCTTCCTTGCTTGCTTTGCTTTGCTTGGTAGCTTGCTTTGCTGTTCTTGTTAGCTTGCTTGCTTTGCTTTGCTTGCTTGAATTAGGTTTCTTTTCTTATTTGCTTGATTTCCTTAGTTGCTCTCTTTTCCTTGCTTGCTAGTTTGCTTGCGTTCGTTGCTTGCTTTGTGTTGCTAGCTTGCTAGTAATGTGTTTCTTGCTTGCTTTCTTGCTGTTCGTTTCTTGCTTGCTAGCTTTGTGTTGCTAGCTTCCTAGATTTGCGTTGCTAGCTTGGTAGCTTTGCTTTGCTAGATTCAATCTTTGCGTTGCTAACTTGCTAGCTTTAAGTTGCTAGCGTGCTAGCTATGTGATGCTAGCTTCCTTGCTTTGCTTTGTTAGCTTGATAGCTTTGTGTTGCTAGCTTGCTAGGTTTGCGTTGCTAACTTGGTAAATATACGTTGCTAGCTTGCTAAGTTTGCGTTGCTCGCTTGCTATCTTTGCTTTGCTTGCTTGTTTGTTTGCTTTGCATCGTTTGTTTTTTGCTTGTTTTCCGTTTCTTGCTTGCTTGCTTTCTTGCTTGAATTATATTTCTAGTGTGTTTGCTTGATTTTCGTAGCTTACTTGCTTTTCGTTTCTTGCTAGTTTGCTTGCTTTCATTGCTTGCATGCTTGCTTGCTTTGCGTTGCTATATTGCTAGCTTTGCGTTGCTTTCTTGCTTGCTTGCTTTGCGTTTATTTCTTGGTAGCTTTCTTTGCTAGTTTGCTAGCTTTTTCTTTGCAAGCTTGCTAGGATTGTGTTGCTTGCTTGCTTGCTGGTTTTGCGTTTCTTGCTTGCTAGCTTTCGTTGTTAGCTTGCTAGCATTGCGTTGCAAGATTGCTAGCTTTGCGTCCCAAGCTTGCTAGCATTGCGTTGCTAGCTTGCTAGATTTGCTTTCCTACCTTGCTAACTTGGCGTTGTTAGCTTGTTAACTTTGCGTTTCTAGATTGCTAGATTGCTATTTTTGCGTTCGAAGCTTCCTAGCATTGCGTTGCTAAATTGCTAGCTTTGCGTCGCTACCTTGCTACCTTGGCGTTGCTAGCTTGCTAGCTTTATGTTTCTAGCTTGGTATTTTTGCTTAGCATGATTTTAGATTTGCGTTGTTAGCTTGCTTGCTTTGGTTGCTAGATTGCTAATTTTGCTTTGCTAGCTTGGTAGCTTTGGTTTGCTAGCTTGCTGGTTTTTCGTTCTATCTTGCTTGCTTTGCGTTGATTGCTTGCTATCTTTGGTTTGCTAGCTTGCTAGCTTTGCTTTGCTAGCTTGCTAGGTTCCCGTTGCTAATTTGCAAAATATGCGTTGCTAGCTTGCCAGCTTTGCATTTGCTACCTTGCCAGCAATGCGTTGCGAGCTTGCTAGATTTGCGTTGCTAGCTTGCAAGTTTGCGTTTATAATTTGCCAGATTTCCGTTGCTAGCTTGCTAGATATGCGTGGCAAACTTAGTAGCTTTGCTTTGCTAACTTGCTAGCTTTCCATTCCTATACGGCTAGCTTAGAGTTGCTAGCTTGCTAGCTTTGCGTTGCTAGCTTGTTAGCTTTGCGTTGCTAGCTTGCTAGCTTTGCGTTCTAGCTTGCTAGCTTTGCGTCGCTAGCTTGCTATCTTTGGCTTGTTAACTTGATAGCTTTGAGTTGCTATATTCCTAGCTTTGCGTTGTTACCTTGCAATCCTTGCCTTGCTAGCTTGTAAGCTTTGCGTTGCTAGCATGAAAGCTTTGCGTTTCTAGCTTACAAGCTTTGCGTTGTTAGCTTGTTAGCTTGCTAGATATGCATTCCTAGCTTGCTAGATTTGCATTGCTAACTTGCTAGTTTGCGTTGCTAGCAAGGCAGCTTTGCGTTGTTTGCTATTTTCCGTTCTAGCTGTTAAGTTTTGCATTGCTAGCTTGCTAGGTTTGGGTTGCTAGTTTGCTAGATTTGCTTCGCTATCTTGCTTGATTTGCGTTGCTAGCTTTCTATCTTTTCCTTGCTAGCTTGGGAGCTTTGAGTTTGCTAGCTTGTTAGCTTTGCGTTGCTATCTGGCTTGCTCTGATTTGTTATCTTGCTAGCTTTGCGTTGCTACCTTGCTAGATATGCGTGGCTAGCTTGCTAGCTTTGCCTTGCTACCTTGCTAGTTTTCCGTTGCTAGCTAGCTAGCTTTGCGTAGCTATCTTGCTAGATGACGTTGCTAGTTTGATAGCTCTGCGTTTCTTGCCTGCTAGCTTTGCGATGGTAGCATGCTATATTGCTCGATTTGCGTTGCTGGCTTGCTAGATTTGCTTTGCTATCTTGCTAGATATTCTTTTTTAGCTTGCTAGCTATGCGTTGCAAGCTTGCTAGATATGCGATGCTAGCTTGCTAGCTTGGCGTTGCTAGCTTGCTAGCTTTGCGTTGTTTGCTTGATAACTTTGCGATGCTAGCTTGCTAGAATGCTATATTTGCGTTGATATCTTGTTAGTTTGCGTTTCTAAATTACTAGTTTGCGTTGGTAGCTTGCTAGATATGCGTTCCTATCTTTCTAACTTTGCGTTGCTAACTTCCTAGCTTTGCGTTGCTATTTTGCTAACTTTGGGTTGCTAGATTGCTAGATTGCTAGATTTGCGTGATTAGCTTCCTAGATTTACGTTGCTAGATTGCTTTATTTTTTTTGCTAACTTGCTAGATTTGCGTTGCTAACTTGCTACGATTATGTTGCTAGCTTCCTAACTTTGCGTTGCTACTTTGCTAGCTTTCTGTTGCTAACTTGCTACCATTGCCTTGCTAGCTTGCTAGCTTTGCGTTTCTAGCTTGCTAACTTTGCTTTGCTTGTTTGCTTGCTTGCTTGCTTTGCGTTTGTTGCTTGCTAACTTTCTTTGCTAGCTTGCTAGCTTTCTCTTTACAAGCTTTCTATCTTTGCGTTGCTCGCTTGCTTTGCCTTTCTTGCTTTATAGCTATCGTTGCTAGCTTGCTAACTTTGTGTTGCTAGCTTGCTAGCTTTGCGTTGTTTGTTTGTTTGCTTGCTTGCTTTGCGTTTATTGCTTGCTAGCTTTCGTTGCTGGCTTGGTAGCTTTTTCGTTGTTAGCTGGCTATCTATTCGTTGCTTGCTTGCTTGTTTGCTTTGTGTTCCTTGCTTGCCAAGCTAGCATTGCGTTGCTAGCTTGCTATTATTGCGTTGTTACCTTGTAGCTTGTCGTTGAGACCTTGCTAATATTGCGTTGCTAGCTTGCAAGCTTTGCGTTGCTAGCTTGGTAGCTTTGCGTTGCTTGCTTCTTTGCTTTGCTTTTCTTGCTTGCTAGCCTTGCGTTGCTAGCTTACTAGCTTTGTTTGCTAGCCTGCTAGCTTGCTAGATATGCGTTGCTAACTTGCCAATTTTGCATTGCTACCTTGCCAGCTTTGCGTTGCTAACTAACAAGCTTTGCCTTTCTAGCTTGTCAGTTTTCCGTTGCTAGCTTGGCAGCTTTGCGTTGTTATCTTGCCAGCTTTGCGTTGCTAGCATGCTACCTATCCGTTGGTAGCTTGCTAGATATGCGTTGCTAACTTGCTAGCTTTTCGTTGCTTGCTTCCTAGCTTTGCGTTTCTTGCTTGCTAGCTTTGCGTTTCTAGATAGCTACCTTTGCTTTGCTAGCTTGCTAGCTTGCTAGATATGCGTTGCTGCTTTGCTTAGCTAGAATGATAACTTAGCGTTTCTAGCTTGCAACTTTTGCGTTGCTAGCTGCTAGCTATGCGTTGCTAGCTTGCTAGGTTGTTAGATTTGCGTTGCTAGCTTGATAGCTTTTCGCTGCTCTCTTGTTAGTTTTGCGTTGCTATCTTGCTAGGTTTGCGTTGCTATCATGCTAGCATTGCGTTACAAGCTTGGTAGCTTTGCATTGCTAGCTTGCTGGCTTACCGTTGCTAGCTAGCTAGCTTTAAGTTGCTGGCTTGATAGCTTTGCGTTGCTAGCTTGCTATCTTTGCGTTCTTAGCTTCCTAGTCTTTAATTGCTAGCTTCCTAACTTTGCGTTGTTAGTTTGCTAGATTGTAGATTTGCGTTGCTAGCTTACTAATTTGCGGTGATATCTTGCTAGCCTTGCGTTGCTAGCTTGCTAGGTTTGCGTTTCTAGCTTGGTAGATTTGCGTTGATGGCTTGCTAGCATTGCGTTGCTAGCTTGCTAGCTTTGAGTTTCTTGCTTCCTAGCTTTGCCTTGCCAGCTTGCTAGGTTGCCTCCTTTGCATTTTCTAGCTTTCCAGCTTTGCGATGCTAGCTTGCCAGCTTTGAGATGTTAGCTTGCCAGGTTCGCGTTGCTAGCTTGCTAGCTTTGCGTTGCTACCTTGCCAGCATTGCGTTGCTACCTTGGTATCTTTGCGTTGCTACCTTGCTAGCTTTGCGTTGCTAGCCTGCTATATTGCTAGATTTGCGTTTGTAGCTTGCTAGTTTTGCGTTGCTATCTTTTTAGCTTTGCCTTGAGAGCTTGCCAGATTTGCGTTGCTACTTTGCTAGCTTTTCGTTGTTAGCTTACTACCTTTGCGTTGCTAGCTTTCTAGCTTTGCGATGCTAGCTTGGCGTTGTTAGCTTGCTAGGTTTGCGTTGCTAGCTTGCTAGCTTGCGTTGCTAGCTTGCGTTCCTATCTTGCTAGCTTTGCGTTTCTCGCTTGCCTGTTTACTTTGCTAGCTTGACAGCCTTGCGTTGCTAGCTTGCTAGATTTGCGTGGTTAACTTGCTAGATATGCGTTGCTACCGTTCTAGGTTTCCGTTGCTAGCTTGCTAGCTTTGGTGTGCTTGCTTCCTGGCTTTGCGTTTGTTGCTTGCTAGCATTGCGTTGCTAGCTTGATAGCTTTGCTTTGCTAGCTTGGTAGCCTTGCGTTGCAAGCTTGTTAGCTTTGCGTTGCCAGCTTGCTAGCTTTGCTTTGCTACCTTGCTAGCTTGACTTTGTTAGCTTGCTAGGTTTACGTTGCTACCTATCTAGCTAAGTTTGCGATGCTAGCTTGCTAGATTGCTAGATATGCGTTTCAAGCTTGATAGCTTTGCGTTGCCCTCTTGGTAGTTTTGCGTTTCTAGCTTGCTAGCTTTGCGTTGCTAACTTGCTAGCTTACCGTTGCTAGCTTCTTAGCTTTCCGTTGCTTGCTTGCTAGCTTTGTGTTGCTAGCTTGCTAGCTTTGCGGTCCTAGTTTCCTAGCTTTTAGTTGATAACTTGCTAGATTTTCGTTGCTATCTTGCTAGCTTTGCGTTACTTGATTGCTTGCTTGCTTTGCTTTTCTAGCTTGCTAGCTTTGCGTTTCTATCTTGCTTGCTTTGCGTTGCTATCTTGGTAGATTTGCGTTCCTAGCTTGCTAGCATTGTAAAGCGCCCTTCCTAGGTTTGCGTTGCTAGCTTGTTAGATGGCTAGATTTGAGTTGCCAGCTTCCTAGCTATCCGATGCTATCTTACTAGCTTTCGGTTCCTAGCTTGCTAGGTTTGATTTACTAGCTTGCTAGCTATGCGTTTTTGCATTTCTACCTTAGCGTTGCTAGATTGCTAGCTTTGTATTGCTAGCTTGCTTGCTTGCTAGATTTGCGTTGCTAGCTTGCTAGTTTTGGTTGCTAGCTTGCTATCTTGTTAGCTTTGCGTTGCTAGCTTGCTATGTTTGTTTCTAGCTTGCTAGCTTTGCGTTCTAGCTTACTAGCATTGCAATGCTAGCTTGCTCTCTTGGCGTTGCAAACTTGCTAGCTTTTCGTTGCTAGCTTGCTAGCTTTGCGTTTGTAGCTTGATAATTTTTTTGTTGCTGCGTTGCTTGCTTTGCGTTTCTTGCTTCCTAGATTTCGTTGCTAGCTTGGTATCTGTGCGTTGCTAGCTTGCAAGCATTGCGTTGCTAGCTTGCAAGATTTGCATTGTTAACTTGCCAGCTTTGCGTTGAAAGCTTGCTATATTTGCGTGGATACCTTGCTAGCTTTGCCTTGCTAGCTTGCTAGATTGTTAGATTTTCGTTGCTAGCTTGATAGCTTTTCGTTGCTCTCTTGCTAGCTTTGCGTTGCTATCTTGCTAGGTTTGCTTTGCTAGGTTGCTAGCTTTGCGTTGCTAGCTTGGTAATTTTGCGTTCCTAGCTTGCTAGCTTTGCGTTGCAAGCTTGATAGCTTACCGTTGCTAGCTTGCTAGCTTTCCGTTGCTGGCTTGATACCTTTGCTTTGCTAGCTTGCTAGCTTTGCGTTCCTAGCTTCCTAGGCTTTAATTGGTAGCTTCCTAGCTTTGCGTTGTTAGTTTGCTAGATTTAAGATTTTCGTTGCTAGCTTACTAACCTTGCGTTGATATCTTGCTAGCTTTGCGTTGCTAGCTTGCTAGCTTTGCGTTGCTTGGTTGGTAGATTTGCGTTGATGGCTTGCTAGCATTGCGTTGCTAGCTTGCTAGATTTGATTTCTTGCTTCCTAGCTTTGCGTTGCTAGCTTGCTATGTTTGCTTTGGATGCTTGCCACCTTTGCATTTTCTA
Source organism: Cryptotermes secundus (assembly GCF_002891405.2). Lineage (NCBI taxonomy): Eukaryota > Metazoa > Arthropoda > Insecta > Blattodea > Kalotermitidae > Cryptotermes > Cryptotermes secundus. The sequence goes on along the minus strand of NW_019724774.1, from coordinate 32,626 downwards.
GCTTTCCAGCTTTGCGATGCAAGCTTTGCCAGATTTGAGATGTTAGCTTGCCAGATTCGCGTTGCTAGCTTGCTAGATTTGCGTTGCTACCTTGCCAGTTTTGCGTTGCTACCTTGTTAGCTTTGTGTTGCTACCTTGCTAGCTTGGCTTTGCTATCCTGCTATATTGCTAAATTTCCGTTTGTAGCTTGCTAGTTTTGCGTTGCTATCTTTTTAGCTTTGCCTTGAGAGCTTGCCAGCTTTGCGTTGCTACCTTGCTAGCTTTGCGTTGTAAGCTTACTATCTTTGCGTTGCTAGATTGCTAGCTTTGCAAAGCTAGCTTGCTAGCTTGTCGTTGCTAGCTTGCTAGCTTGGCGTTGCTAGCTTTCTAGTTTTGCTTTGCTAGCTTGCTAGCTTGAGTTTGCTAGCTTGCTAGCTTTGCGTTGCTAGCTTCCCTGTTTACTTTGCTAGCTTGACAGCCTTGCGTTTCTAGCTTGCTTGATTTGCGTGGTTAACTTGCTAGCTTGACAGCCTTGCGTTTCTAACTTGCTAGATTTGCGTGGTTAACTTGCTAGCTATGCGTTGCTACCGTTCTAGGTTTCCGTTGATAGCTTGCTAGCTTTGGTGTGCTTGCTTCCTGGCTTTGCGTTTCTTGCTTGCTAGCATTGCGTTGCTAGCTTGATAGCTTTGCTTTGCTAGCTTGGTAGCCTTGCTTTGCAAGCTTGGTAGCTTTGCGTTGCCAGCTTGCTAGCTTTGCTTTGCTACCTTGCTAGCTTGGCTCTGTTAGCTTGCTAGTTTTACGTTGCTACCTATCTAGCTAAGTTTGCGTTGCTAGCTTGCTAGATTGCTAGATATGCGTTTCAAACTTGACAGCTATGCGTTGCTATCTTAGTAGATTTGGTTTCCTAGCTTGCTAGGTGTGATTAAATAGCTTGCTAGCTATTCGTTTTTACATTCCTACATTTGCGTTGCTAGATGGCTAGCTTTGTATTGCTAGCTTGCTAGCTTGCTAGATTTGCGTTGCTAGCTTGCTAGTTTTGTCTTGCTATCTTGCTATCTTTTTACCTTTGCGTTGCTAGCTTGCTATGTTTGTTTCTAGCTTGCTATCTTTGCGTTCTAGCTAACTAGCATTGCAATGCTAGCTTGCTATCGTTGCGTTGCAAGCTTGCTAGCTTTGCGTTGGTAGGTTGATAGTTTTCGTTGCTTGGTTGCTTGCTTTGCGTTTCTTGCTTCCTAACTTTCGTTGCCAGCTTGCTATCTGTGCGTTGCTAGCTTGCAAGCATTGCGTTGCTAGCTTGCCAGATTTGCGTTGCTACCTTGCTAGCTTGGCTTTTCTAGCTTCCTAGCTTTGCGTTCCTAGTTTGCTAGATGGTTAGATTTGCTTTTCTAGCTGGCTAGCTATGGTTTGCTCTATTGCTTGCTTTGGTTTGCTAGCCTGCAATCTTTGCGTTGCTAGCTTGCTAGCTTTGCCTTGCTAGCTTGCTAGTTTTGCGTTGCTAGCTATCCAGCTTTGCATTTCTAGTTTGCCAGTATTGTGTTGTAGCTTGCCTTCTTTTCGTTGAGAGCATGCTAACTCTGCGTTGCTAGCCTGCTAGCTTGCAAGATATGCGTTCCTAGCTTGCTAGCTTTGCACTGCAAGCTTGCCAGGTTTGCGTTGCTAGCTTGCTAGTTTTGCGTTGCTTGCTTCCTTTCTTTGCGTTCCTTGCATGCTAGCTTTGTGTTGCTCTCTTGCTAGCTTTTTTGCTAGCCTGCAAGCTTGCTATATAGGCGTTGCTAGCTTGCCAGTTTGCATTGTTAACTTGGCAGCTTTGCGTTGCTAACTAACAAGCTTTGCGTTTCTACCTTGCCAGTTTTGCGTTGCTAGCTTGCAAGCTTTTCGTTGCTAGCTAGCCAGCTTTGCGTTGTTAGCTTGCCAGCTTTGGATTGCAAGCTTGCTAGATTTGCGTGGCTACTTTGCTAGCTTTGCGTTTCTACCTCGCTAGATTTCCGTTGCTAGCTTGCTAGCTTTGCTTTGCTTGCTTGCTTGATTTGCGTTTCTTGCTTGCTAGCTTGGGTTGCTGGGTTCCTAGTTTGAGTTGCTAGATTGCTAGTTTTGCACTGCTACTTTGCTAGTTTTCCGTAGCTAAATTGCTAGCTTTGTAGATATGCATTGCTAGCTTGCTATATATGCGTTGCTAGCTTGCCAGTTTGCATTGTTACCTTGGCAGCTTATCGTTGCTTACTAACACGTTTGCGTTTCTAGCTTGCCAACTTGAGTTCCTAGCATGCCAGATTTGCGTTGCTAGCTTGCCAGCTTTGCGTTGTTAGCTTGCCAGCTTTGGATTGCTAGCTTGCTATATTTGCGTGCCTACGTTGCTAGCTTTGCGTTTCTTGCTTGATAGCTTTGCGTTTCTACCTAGCTACCTTTGATTTGCTAGCTTGCTATCTTGCTAGATTGGCGTTTCTAGCTTGCTAGCTTGCTAGATATGGGTTGCTAGCTTGCTAGAACTGCCTTGCTAGTATTCCAGGTTAGCTTTGCTGGCTTGCTAGCTTTGCGTTGTAGCTAAGCAGCTTAGCGTTGCTAGCTTGCTATATTTGCTTGGTTACTATGCTAGCTTTTCGTTGCTAGCTTGCTAGCTTTGCGTTGCTAGCTAGCAAGATTGTTAGATTTGCGTTGCTAGCTTGATAAGTTTGCGTTGCTAGCTTGCTAGCTTTGCGTTGCTAGCTTGCTAGCTTTGCGTTGCTACCTTGCTAGCTTGCCGTTACTATCTTGCTAGCTTAGCGTTGCTAGGTTGCTAGATTGCTAGATTTCGTTGCTAGCTTGGTAGTTTTGCGTTGCTAGCTTTTTAACTTTGCGTTGCTAGCCTGCTAGCTTTGCGTTCCTAGCTTGCTACTTTTGCGTTGCTTGTTTGCTTGCTTGTTTTGCGATTCTTGTTGCTAGCTTTCGTTGCTAGCTTGATATAAGTGCGTTGAAAGCTTGCTAGTATTGCGTTGCAGCTTGAGGTTTTTGCGTTCTACCTTGCTAGCTTTGCGTTGTTAGTTTCTTGCTTTGCGTTGCTAACTTGCAAGATTATTAGATTTGCGTTTCTAGCTTGCTAGCTTTGCGTTGAGAGCTTGCTAGCTTTAAGTTTCTAGCTTGCCAGCTTTGCGTTGCTAGCTTACCAGGTTTGCATTGCTAACTTGCTATCTTTTTGTTGCTAGCTTCCTAGCTTTGACCTGCTAACTTGCTAGCTATTGCGTTGCTTGCTTTCTTGCTTTGCGTTTCTTGATTGCTACATTTCGTTGCTTGCTTCAAAACTTTGCGTTGCTAGATTGCTAGTTTTGCGTTGCCACCTTGCTCGCTTTCCGTAGCTCGCTTGTTAGCTTGATAGATATGCGTTGCTAGCTTGCTAGCTTTGCGTTGTTAGCTTGCCAGCTTTGCGTTGCTAGCTTGTCAGCTTTGCGTTGGTAGCTATTCAGCTTGCTTTTATAGCTTCCAAATTTTGGGTTCCAAGCTTGCCTGATTTGCGTTGCTATCTTGCCTGCTTTGCGTTGCTAGCTTGCCAGCTTTGCGTTGCTAGCTTGCTAGCTATAAGTCTCTAGCTTGCTAGCATACAATATATGCGTTGATATCTTGCTAGCTCTGCGTTGTTAGCTTGCTATTTTGGCGTTGCTAACTTCCTAGCTTTGCTATGCTAGCTCGTTAATTTTGCTTTGCTAGATTGTTAGCTTGCTAGCATGCTAGCTTGCTAGATTCGCGTTGCTTGCTTGCTAACTTTGCGTTCTAGCTTGCTAGATTTTACTTCTGGCTTGCTAGGTTTGCAATGCTATCTTGCTATCTTTGCGTTGCTAGCTTGCTACCTTTGCGTTGCTAGCTTGCTAGCTTTGCGTTGCTACCTTGCTAGTTTTGCTTTTCTAGCTTCCTAACTTTGCGTTCCTGGCTTGTTAGATTTTTAGATTTGCATTGCTAGTATGCTACCTTTCCGTTGCTATCTTGCTGGCAATGCTTTGCTAACTTGCTAGCTTTGCGTTGCTAGGTTTTAACTTTCCGTTGCTAACTTGCTTGATTGCTTTGAGTTCCTAGCTTTCTAGGTTTGCGTTGCTAGCTTGTTAGCCTTGCGTTGTTAGCTGGCTAGTTTTGCGTTGCCAGCTTGCTAAGTTTGCGTTGCTAGCTTGCTAGCTTTGCGTTGAAAGCTTGCTAGATTTGCGTTGCTATCTTTGCCAGATGTGTATTGCTAGCTTGCTAGCATTGCGCTGGTACCTGCTAGATTTGAGTTGCTAACTTGCTAACAAGGCGTTGCTAGCTTGCTAGCTTTCCGTTGCTAGCTTCCTATCATTGAACTGCTAGCTTCCTAGCTTTGCGTTTCTTGCTTGCTAGATTTCGTTGCTAGCTTCCTAGATTGCTTTGCTAGATTGCTAGTTTTGCGTTGCTACCTTGCTAGCTTTCCGTAGCTAGCTTGCTATCATGATAGATTTTCATTGCTAGCTTGCTAGCTTTGCGTTGCCATCTTGTCAGCTTTGCGTTTGTAGTTAGTCAGCTTTGCGTTTCTAGCTTCCCAGCTTTGTTTTGCTAGCTTGCCAGATTTGCTTTGCTAGCTTGCAACCTTGCGTTGCTAGCTTGCCAGCTTTGAGTTGATAGCTTGCTAGATTAGATTTGAGTTGAAAGTTTGCTAGATTTTCGTTGCTATCTTGCTAGCATTCCGTTGCTATATTGCTAAATTTTCGCTGCTAGGTCTTTAGCTTTCCGTTGCTAACTTGCTTTCGTTACATTTCTTGCTTGCTGGCTTTGAGTTGTTAGCTTGCTAGCTCTGCGTTGCTAGCTTTTTATCCTTGCGTTGCTAGCTAGCTAGTTTTGCTTTGCCAGCTTGCTAGGTTTGTGTTGCTACCTTGCTAACTTGGCGTTGCTCTATTGCTAGCAACTTTGCGTTGCTAACTTTCTAGATTGCTTGATATGCGTTGCTAGCCTGATAACTTTGCTTTGCTATCTTGCTAGCTTGGCTTGGCTAGCATACTAGCTTTGCGTTTCTAACTTGCTAGCTTGGCGTTGCTTGCTTGGTAACTTTGCGTTGCTAGCTTGCTATTTTTCTTTTGCTAGCTTGCTACTTTTGCGTTGCTAGCTTGCTAGCTTGGCGATGCTAGCTTGGTATCTTTGCGTTGCTAGCTTGCTAGCTTTCCTTCGCTAGCTTGCTAGCTTTCCTTTGCTAGCTTGCTAGCTTTGAGTTTCTAGTTTGCTAGATTTGCTCTTCTTTCTTGCTTGCTTTCGTTTCTTGTTTCCTAGATTTGCTTTGCTACCTTGCTAACTTGGGGTTGCTAGCTTGCTAGATTTGCGATGCTAGCTTGCTAGCTATGCGTTGCTAGCTTGCTAGCTATGCGTTGCTAGCTTGCCAGCTTTGCGTTGCTATCTTGCTAGCTTTGAGTTGCTTGCTTGCTTGCTTGCTTTGCGTTTCTTGCTTCCTAGCTTTACTATGTTAGCTTACTAATTTTGCGTTGCAAGCTTGGTAGCTTTGCTTTGTTAGCTTGCTAGCTTTGCGTTGCTATCTTGCTAGATGGCTAGATTTTCGTTGCAAGCTTGCTAGCTTTGCGTTGCTATCTTAATAGATTTGCGTTGCCAGCTTGCTAACTTTGCGAAACTAGATTGCTATTATTACGTTGCTAACTTCACAACTTTGCTTTGCTAGCTTGATATCTATGCGTTGCTAGCTTGCTAGTGTTGCTTTGCTAGCTTGCTAGCTTGATAGCTTTGCGTTGCTAGCTTGCTAGAATTGCGTTCTAGTTTGCTAGCTTTGCAATGCTTGCTTGCAATCTTTGCGTTGCTAGCTTCCTAGCTTTGGGTTGCTAGCTTGCTAGGTTTGCGTTGCTAGCTTGCTAGCTTTGCGATGCTTGCTTGTTGCTTGTTTGCGTTTCTTGCTTCCTAACTTTCGTTTCTAGCTTCCTAGCTTTGCGTTGCTATATTGTTAGCTTTGTGTTGCTAACTTGGAAGCTTTGCGTAGCTACCTTGCAAGCTTGGCGTTGCTAGCTTGCTAGATTTGCGTTGCTAGCTTGTTAGCTATGCGTAGCTATCTTGGTAGTTTGCGTTGCTGCTTGCTAGCTTTGCGTTGCTAACTTGCTTGTTTTGTGATGCTAGCTTGCTAGCTTGACGTTGCTAGCTTGGTAGCTTTGCGTTGCTAGCTTGCTAGCATTCCGTTCTTGAATGCTGGCTTTGCGTTGCTTGCTTGCTAACTTTGCCTTGCTATCTTGCTATATTTGCGTTGCTAGATGCTAGCTTTGCGTTGCTAGCTTGCTAGATGTTTAAATTTGAGTTACTAGCTTGCCAGATTTGCGTTGCTATCTTCCTAGGTTTGCGTTCCTATCTTGCGAGCTTTGCGTTGCTATCTTGCTAGCTTGGTAGCTTTGCGTTGCTAACTTGCTAGCTTTGCGTTGCTACCTTGCTAGTTTTGCGTTGCTAGCTTTGTAACATTGCGTTCCTATTTTGCTGGATTTGCGTTCTTGCTTGCTATCTTTACGTTGCTAGCTTGCTATATTTGCCTTGCTAGCTTGCTATTTTTGGGTTGCTAGCTTGCCAGCTTTGCGATGCTTCCTTCTAGCTTGGCGTTGCTTTCTTGCTAGCCTTGCGTTTTGAGCTTGATATCTTTATGTTGCTAGCTTGCTAGCTTTGCGTTGCTAGCTTGCGAGTTTGGCTTTGCTAACATACTATCATTCTGTTGCTAACTTGCCAGTATTGCGTTGCTAGATTGCTAGCTTTGCGTTGCTATCTTGCTAGATTTGCTTTCCTAAGTTGCCAGCTGTGAGTTGCTAGCTTGCTATGTCTGCGTTGCTAGCATGCCAGCTTTGCTTTGCTGGCTTGCCAGCATTGAGTTGCTATCTTGCTACCTTTGCTTTGCTAGCTTGCTAGATTTGGGTGTCTAGCTTCATAGCCTTGCGTTGCTAACTTGCTAACTTTGCGCTGCTTGCTTGCTTGTTTATTCGTTTCTTGCTTGCTAGATTTCGTTGCTATCTTGCTAGCTTTGCGTTGCTAGCTTTCTAGCTTTGCTTTGCTAGCTTTCTAGCTTTGCGTTTATATCTTGCTAGCTTTGCGTTCCTAACAAACTTGCTTTGAGTTTCTAGCTTGCTAGATTTTCTTTGCTAGCTTGCCAGGTTTGCGTTGCTAGCTTGCTTGTTTTGCTTTGCTAAATGTTAGCTTTGCGTTGCTAGCTTGCGAGTTTGCTAGATTTGCTTTTCTAGCTTGCTTGATTTGCTTTGCTAGCTTGGTAGCTTTGCTTTGCTAGTTTGCTAGCTTCGCGTTGCTAGCTTGGTAGTTTTGCGTTTCTAGCTTGATTGCTTTTCGTTGCTACCTTGCTAGCTTTCCTTTGTTAACTTGCAAGCTTTGAGTTGCTCGTTTGCTAGATTTGCGTTTCTTGCTTGCTTGCTTCCTTGCTTTGCGTTTCTTGCTTGCTAGCTTTCGTTTCTAGCTTCCTACCTTTGCTTTGCTAGATTGCTTACTTTGTGTTGCTAGCTTGGAAATTTGCGTTGTTACCTGGCTAGCTTAGCATGGCTAGCTTGCTAGATTTGCTTTGCTAGCTTGCTAGCTATGCATAGCTAGCTTGGTAGCTTTGCGTTGCAAATTGCTAGCTTTTCGTTGCTAGCTTGGTAGCTTTGCGTTAAAATCTTGCTGGCTTTTTGTTGCTAGCTTGCTACTTTTGCGTTGCTTGCTTGGTAGTTTTGCGTTGACAGCTTGCTAGCATTGCTTTCTAACTTGCTGGTTTGCGTTGCTAGCTTGCTAACTTTGCCTTGCTAATTTTCTATCTTTGCGTTGTTAGCTTGCTAGCTTTGCGTTGCTAGCATAATAGATGGTTAGTTTTGGGAAACTAACTTGCCAGCTTTTCGTTTCTAACTTCCTAGCTTTACGTTCCTAGCTTGCTAGCTTTGCGTTGCTAGCTTTCTAGCTTACTAGCTTTGCGTTGCTAACTTGCCAGCTTTTCGTTGCTAGCTTGCTAGTTTTGCGTTGCTAGCTTGGTAGCTTTTCGTTGCTAGCTTGCTAGATTTGCGTTCTAGCTTGCTGGCTTTGAGTTGCTAGCTTGCCAACTTTGTCTTGCTATCTTGCTATCCTTGTGTTTCTATCTTGCAAGCTTTGCTTTGCTAGCTTGCTAGATAGATAACTTTGGGTTACTACCTTGCAAGCTTTGCTTTGCTAACTTCCTAGCTTTGCGTTCCTAACTTGCTAGCATGCTAAATTTGTGTTGCTAACTTGATAATTTTTTCGTTGCTGATTTGATAGCTTGCTAGCTTTGTTTTGCTGGTTTGCTAGGTTTGCGTTTCTAGCTTGCCATCTTTGCGTTCTAGCTTGCTAGATTTTCAAAGCTAGCTTGCTATTTTTGCGTTGTTAGCTTGCTAATTTTGCGTTGCTACCTTGACAGCTTTTCGTTGCTACCTTGCAAGTTATGCGTTGCTAGCTTTCTAATATTGCGTTGCTAGCGTGTTAGCATTGTTTTGATAGCTTGGTAGCTTTCTTTTGATTGCTTTCTTTGCTTTCTTCTTGCTAGCTTTCGTTTCTAATTTGCTAGCTATGCGTTGCTAGCTAGCTAGCTTTGCTTTGCTAGCTTGCTAGCATTGCATTTATAGCTTTTAAGCTTTGCGATGCTACCTTGCTAGCTTGCCGGTGCTATCTTGCTATATTTGCGTAACTAGCTTTCTAGATTGCTAGATTTGCGTTGCAAGCTTGCTAGCTTTGAATTTCTAGCTTGGTAGCTTTGCGTTATTAGCTTTCAATATTTTCGTTGCTAGCTTGTTAGCTTTGCGTTGTTAGCTTTTTGCTTTGTGTTGCTATATTGCTGGAATTGCGTTGATTGCTTGCTAGCTTTTCGTTGCTAGCTTCCTAGGTATTCGTTGCTATCATGCTAACTTTGCTTTGCTAGCTTGCTAGATTTGCGTTGTTAGCGTGCTAGCTTCGCGTTGATAGCTTGTTATTTTTCCATTGCTAGCTTGCTAAATATGCGTTGCTAGCTTGCTAGCTTTGCGTTTCTAGCTTTCCAGCTTTGCTTTGCTAGCTAGCCAGATTTGCGTTTCTAGCTTGCCAGTTGTGCGTTGCTGGCTTGCTAGCTTTGCGTTGCTAGCTTCCCATCTTTGCTTTGCTAGCTTCCCAGGTTTGCGTTGCTAGCTTGCTATCTTGCTAGATTTGCGTTGCTACCTTGCTAGCTTTGCGTTGTTTGCTTGGTAGCTTTGCTTTGCTATCTTGCTAGAATTGCGTTTATTTCCTGCTAGCTTTTCGTTGCTAGCTTCCTAGCTTTGCTTTGCTATCTTGTTAGCCTGCTAGATTTGCGTTGATAGCTTGCTAGTTTTACGTTGCTAGCTTGATAGCAATGCGTTGCTTGCTCGCTAGTTTTGCGTTGCTAGCTACCAAGCTTTGCGTTGCTAGCTGGCTAGCTTTTACTTTGCTAGCTTGCCAGGTTTGCTTTTCTAGCTTGCCAGCTTTGCGTTGCTAGCTTGCCAGCTTTGCGTTTCTATTTTGGTAGCTTTGAGTTGCTTGCTTGCTTGTTTGCTTGGCTTGCTTTGCGTTTCTTACTTCCAAGCTTTACGTTGTTAGTTTACTAATTTTGCGTTGCAAGCTTGCTAGCTTTGCGGTGCTAGCTTGCTAGCTTTGCGTTGCTCGCTAGCTAGGTTTGCGTTGCTAGCTTGCTAGATGGCTAGATTTGCGTTGCTAACTTGCTAGCTTTGCGTTGCAATCTTAATAAATTTGCGTTGCCAGCTTGCTAGATTTGCGATACTAGCTTGCTTGCTTGCTTGCTTTGCATTTCTTACTTGCAAACTTTCGTTTCTAGCTTCCTAGCTTTGCGTTGCTATATTGCTAGCTTTGTGTTGCTAGCTTGGAAACTTTGCTTTTCTACCTTGCTAACATGGCGTTGCTAGCTTCCTAGATTTGCGTTACTAGCTTGCTAGCTATGCGTAGCTAGCTTGGTAGCTTTGCGTTGCTAGCTTGCTAGCTTTGCGTTGCTATCTTGCTAGTTTTGTAATTCTAGCTTGCTAGCTTGACTTTGCTAGCTTTGTAGCTTTGCGTTGCTAGCTTACTAGCATTGCGTTTCAAAATTGCTATCTTTGCGTAGCAAACTTGCAATCTTTGCGTATCAAGCTTGCTAGCTTTACGTTGCTAGCTTGCTAGCTTTGCGTTTCTAGGTTGCTAGCTTTTCGTTGCAATCTTGCCAGCTTTCCGTTGCTAGCTTGCTAGCTTTGCGTAGCTAGCTTGCTACATTTGCTTGCCAAGCTTGCTGCCTTTGCGATGTTTGCTTGCTTGTTTTGCGTTTCTTGCTGGCTAGCGTTGCGTTGCTAGCTGGCTATCTTTGCGTTGCTAGCTTGCTATCTGTTCGTTCCTGGTTTGCAACATGCTACATATGCGTTGCCAACTGGCTCGCTTTGTGTTGCAAGCTTGCTAGCTTTCCGTTGCCAGCTTGTTACTTTTGCGTTTCTAGCTTGCTAATTTGCTAGATTAGCTTTGCTAGCTTGCTAGTTTTATGTTGCTAGCTTGCTGGACTCTCATTGCTTGCTTGCTAGCTTTGCGTTGAAAGCTTGCTAGCTTTGCGTTGCCAGCTTCCTTGTTTTGCTCTTGCTATCTTTCTAGCTTTGCGTTGCTAGCTTGCTAGGGTTGCGTTGCTAGCTTGCTTTGCGTGGCTAGCTTGCTTTGCGTTTCAAGCCTCCTTTGCGTTGCCTGCTTGCCTGCTTGCCTGCTTGCTTGATTTGCGTTCCTTGCTTGATTTACTTTCTTTGTGTTTCTTGTTTGCTTTGTTGCTTTGCGTACTTTGCTTTCCTTGAGTTGCTTCCTTGCTTGTTTTGCGTTTCTTGCATGTTTGCTTGCTTTGCTTCGTTTGTTTTCTTACTTGCTATGCGTTGGGTGATTGCTTACTTTGCTTTGCTTGCTAGCTTGCTTTGCCGTTTTGGCTTTGTTGCTTGCTTTTCGTTGCTTCCTTTCATTGTTTTGCTTGCTTGTTTGCTAGATTGCGTTTGCTTGGTTTCTTGCTTATTTCCTTGCGTTGCTTGCTTTTCTTTCTTGTTTTGCGTAACTTGCCTGCATTTCTTTGCTTGCTAGTTTCTGTGCTTTCGTTGCTTGCTTTCTTTGCGTTGCTTATTTGCTTGCTTTCTTTGCTTAGCAAGTTTGCTAGCTTTGCGTTGCTTGCTTGCTTGCTTGATTTGCTTTGCTTGTTTGCTTGCTTTGCGTTTCTTGCTTGCTAGATTTGCGTTGCTAGCTTGCTAGATTTTTCGTTGCTAGCTTGCTAGTTTTGCGTTGCTAGCTTGCTTGCTTTGCGTTTCTGATTTGCTTGCTTATCTACTTTGAGGATCTTGCTTGCTATGTTTGCGTTGCTAGCTTGATATATTTGCGTTCCTAGCTTGCTAGCTCTGGGTTGCTAGCATGCTCGCTTTGCGTTGCTAGATTCGTTGCTTGATATATATGCGTTGCTAGATTGCTAGCTATTCGTTCCTATCTTACTACCTTTGCGTTGCTAGCTGCTAGCATTTCTTTACTAGCTTGCTAGCTTTACGTTGCTACCTTCGTGCTTTGCGAAACTAGAGTGTAAGCTTTGCGTTGCTACTTTGCAAACTAGATAGCTTTGCGTTGCTAGCTTGCTAGATTTGCGTTGCTAGCTTGGTAGTTTGCGTTCTAGCTTTCTAGCTTTCCAAAGCTAGCTATATATCTTTGCCTTGCTAGCTTGCTAGCTTTGCGTTGCTAGCTTTCTAGCTTTGCGTTGCTTGCTTTCTAGCTTTGCGATGCTAGCTTGCTCGCCTTTCGTTGCTAGCTATCAGTTATTAGCTTACAAGTTTGCGTTGCTATCTTACTAGATTTCCGTTGCTAGCTTGCCAGCTTTAGGCTTTTATCTTGCCAGCTGTGCGTTGCTAGCTTGCCAGCTATGAATTTGTAACTTGCCATGTTTGCGTTGCTATCTTGCTAGCTTTTCGAAGCTAGCTTGCTATCCTTGCTTTGCTAGCTTGCTCTCTTTGAGTTGCTAGCTTGGTAATATTGCGTTGCTAGCTTGCAAGAAATTCGTTGCTATTTTGCTAGCTTGGCGTTGTTAGCTTGCTAGCTTTGCGTTCCTAGCTTGCTAGCTTTGCGTTGCGAGCTTGCTAAATTGGTAGATTTGCGTTGATAAATTTCCAGCTTTGCGTTGCTTTCTAACTAGCTTTGCGTTGCTACCACGCTAGCTTGGCGTTGCTAACTACCTACATTTGCGTTATTAGCTTGCTATATTTGCTTTGCTAGCTTTGCTTTGCTAGATTGCTAGCTTGCTAGATTTGAGTTCCTAGGTTGCTAGCTTTGCATTGCTAGCTCGCTAGGCATGCGTTGCTTGCTTGCAAGCTAAGATTTGCGTTGCTAGCTTATATATCTTCGTTGCTAGATTGTTAGTTTTGCGTTGCTAGCTTGCCAGCTTTGGGTTGCTAGCTTGCCTGCGTTGCGTTGCTAGCTTGCTAGCTTTCCGTTGCTAGATTTGTAACTTGATAGTTATGGGTTACAAGCTTGCTAGCTTTTTGTTGCTATCTTGCTAGGTTTTCGTTGCTAGCTTGCTAGCTTTGCGTTGCTACCTTGCTAGTTTTGCGTTGCTAGCTTGTTAGTTTTGCGTTGCGTGCTTACTGGCTTTGCGTTGCTAGCTTGCTAGATTTGCGTTGCTAGCTTGGTAGCTTTCCGTTGCTAGTTTCCTAGCTATGCGTTGCTAGTTTGCTGGCTTCGCTTTGCCAGCTTGCTTGCTTTATGTTGCCAAATTGCTAGCTTTGCGTTTCTCGCTTGCTAGATTGCTAGATTTGCGTTGTTAGCATGCTAGCTTTGCGTTACTATCTTACTAGATTTTCGTTGCTAGCCTGCTAGCTTTGCTTGGCTAGCTTGCTAGATTTGCGTTCCTCTCTTCCTAGCTTTGCTTTGCTAGTTTGCTATCTTTGCGTTGCTAGCTTGCTAGCTTGCTTGATAAGACTTGCTAGCTTGCTAGCTTTCCGTTGCTAGCTTGCTAACTTTGCGTTGCTACCTTGCTATCATTGAGTTGCTAGCTTGCTAGCTTGCTAGTTTTGAGTTCCTAGCTTGCTTGCGTTAGGTTGCTAGCTTGCTAGAGATTGTGGTTAACTTGAAGCTTTGCGTTGCTAGCTTGCTAGCATTGCGTTGGTTGCTTGCTAACTTTGCGTAGCTAGCTTGCTAGCTTGCTAGTTTTCGATGCTAGCTTGCTAGCTTCCGTTGCTAACTTGCTAGATTTGCGTTGCTAAATTGCTAGATTGGCATTGCTACATTGCCAGCTTTGCGTTGCTAGCTTGTTAGCATTGCGTAGCAATCTTGCTAGCTTTGTGTTGCTAGCTTGCTAGCTTTCCGTTGCTAGCTTGCTAGCTTTCAGTTGCTAGCTTGCTACATTTCGTTGCTAGCTTGCTTGCTTTGCGTTGCGTGCTTCCTTGCTTTGCGTTGCTTTCTTGCTTGCTTCCGTTGCGTTTCATGCTTGTTAGCTTTGCGTTGCTAGCTTGCTAGCTTTGCATTACTAGCTTGTAGCTTTGCGTTGCTAGCTTGCTAGCTTTTCGTTACTAGTTTGCTTGCTTCCGTTGCGTTTCATGCTTGCTAGCTTTACGGTGCTAGCTTGCTAGCTTTGTGTTACTAGCTTGCAAGATTTGCGTTGCTAGCTTGCTAGTTTGCTAGATTTGCTCTTCTAGCTTGCTAGCTTTGTGTTCTAGCTTGCTAGGTTTGCGTTTCTTGTTTTGAAACTTTCCCTTTCTAGCTTGCTACCTTTGTTTGCTCTCTTGCTATCATTCCGTTACTAGCTTGTTAACTTTGCGTTGCTAGCTTGCTAGCTTTGCGTTGAAAGCTTGCTAACTATGCGTAGCTAGTTTGCTAGATTTGCGTTGCTGGCTTGTTAGCCTGCTAGATTTGCGTTGCTAGCTTGATAGCTTTGCGTTACTAGCTTGCTAGCTTTGCGTTCCTAGCTTGCTAGCTTTGCGTTGCTACCTTGCAAGCTTTGCGTTCCAATCTTGCTAGCATTGCGTTTCTAGCTTGCTAGCTTGCTAAATATTCGTTGCTAGCTTGCCAGATTTTCGTTGCTAGCTTGCTAGATTTGGGTGTCTAGCTTGCTAGACTCGCGTTGCTATCTTGCTAACATTGAGTTGAAAGCCTGCTAGCTTTGCGTTGCAAGCTTGCTAGCTTTGCGTTGCAAGCTTGTTAGTTTTCTGTTATTAGATTTCTAGATTTGCGTTGCAAGCATGCTAGCTTTGAATTTCCTGGCTTCCTAGCTTTGCTTCGCTTGCTTGCTTGCTTTGCGTAACATGCTTGCTTTACTTTGCTTGCTAGTTTGCTTGTTTCTTTGCTTGATTACTTGCTTTGCGTTGTTTGTTTGCTTGCTTTGCGTTGCTTGCTTGCTTCCTTGCTTTGCGTTGCTAGCTTGCTAACTTTGCGTTGCTAACGTGCTAGCTTTGCTGTGCTAGTTTACTAACTTTGCGTTGCTATCTTGCTAGATTTGCGTTGCTAGCTTGCTAGATTTGCTTTGCTAGCTTGCTAGCTCGGCGTTGCTGGCTTTCTAGATTTGCGTTGCTAGCTTTCTGGCTTCTTCTGCTAGCTTGCTGTTTTGAGTTGCTAGCTGGCTGGCTTTGGGTTTCTAGCTTGCTATCTTTGCGTTGCTACCTTACTAGAGTTGGGTTGCTAGCTTCCTAGATTTGCGTTCCTAGCTTGCTAGCTTTGCTTTGCTAGCTTTTTAAATTTCCGTTTCTAGCTTTCTATCTTGCTAGATTAGCGTTGATAGCTTGATAGCTTTGCGTTGCCAGCTTGCTAGATTTGTGTTACCAGCTTGCAAGCTTTGCGTTCCACCTTGTTAGCTTTGCGCTGATAGCTTGCTGGCTATATGTTGGTAGCTTGCTAGCTTTTAGTTGCTATTTCGCCAGCTTGCTTGATATGCGTTGTTATCTTTCTAGCTTTGCTTTGCTATTTTGCTATCTTTGCGTTGCAAGCTTCCTAGTTTTGCGTTGCTAACTAGCTAGCATTGCGTTGCTAGATTGCTAGCGTTGCGTTGCTAGCTTGCTTTGCGTTTGTAGCCTCCTTTGCTTTTCCTGCTTTCCTGCTTGCCTGCTTGCTTGATTTGCGATCTTTGCTTGATTTACTTTCTTTGTGTTTTTGATTGTTTGTTTGCTTTGCGTTCTTTGTTTTCTTTGAGTTGCTTCCTTGCTTGTTTTGCGTTGCTTGCTTTTTTACTTGCTTTGCTTCGTTTGTTTTCTTGCTTGCTTTGCGTTGGTTTATTGCTTACTTTGCTTTGCTTGCTAGCTTGCATTGCTGTTTTGGCTTGGTTGCTAGCTTTGCGTTGGTCTCTTGCATTACCTTGCTTGCTTGTTTGCTAGATTGCGTTGCTTGGTTTCTTGCTTATTTCCTTGCGTTGCGTTGCTTGCTTTTCTTGCTTGTTTTGCGTAACTTGCCTGCTTTTCTTTGCTTGCTAGTTTCTGTGCTTTCGTTGCTTGCTTACTCTGCGTTGCTTGTTTGCTTGCTTGCTTTGCTTAGCTAGCTTGTTAGATTTGCTTTGCTTGCTTGATTGCTTGATTTGCTTTGCTTGCTTGCTTGTTTGCGTTTCTTGCTTGCTATCATTGCGTTGCTAGCTTGCTAGATTTTTCCTTGCTAAATTGCTAGCCTTGCTTTGCTAGCTTGCTTGCTTTGCGTTTCTAGTTTGCTTGCTTATTTTCTTTGAGGTTCTTGCTTGCTAGCTTTGCGTTCCTAGCTTGGTATATTTGCGTTCCTAGCTTGCTAGCTCTGGGTTGCTTGCATGCTAGCTTTGCGTTTGCTAGATTCGTAGCTTGATATATGTGATTTGCTAGCTTGCTATCTTTGCGTTGCTTGCTTACTAGATTTGCGTTCCTTGCTTGCTTGCTTTGGGTTCCTTGCTTGCTTGCTTGGTGTTTCTTGCTTGCTAGCTTAGCGTTGCTGGCTAGCTAGCTTTGCTTTACTACCTCGCAATATGTCCGTTGCTTCCCAGCTAGCTTTACGTTTATAGCTTGCTAGTTTGTGTTGCTAGCTTGCTAGCATTATTTGCTAGTTTGCTAGTTTTTTGCTAGGTTGCTAGCTTTGTGTTTCTAGCTTGCTAGATTTTCGTTGCTAGCTTGCTAGCTTTCCGTTGTTTCCCGCTATATTTGCGTTGCTAGTTTTATAGCTTGCTAGCTTTGCATTTCTAGCTTGCTAACTTTGCATTGTTACACGGCTAGCTTTGCGATGCTAGCTTTGCGTTGTTAGCTTGCTAATTTTACGTTAAGATCTCGCTAGATTTCCGTTGCTACCCTTCTAGCTTTTCGTTCCTTACTTGCTTGCTTGATTTGTATTTCTTGCTTTTTAGCTTTGCGTTGCTAGTTTGCTAACTTTGCGTTGCTAGCTTGCAAGCTTTGCGTTGGTAGCTTGCTAGATAGATTTGCTCGCTTGCTAGCTATCCTTTGTTGGCTTGCTAGCTAAGCTTTGCTAGCTTGCTAGCTTTTCTTTGCTAGCTGGCTCGTTTTGCGTTTCTAGCTTTCTAGCATTGCGTTGCTAGCTTGCTAGCTCTGCGTTGCCAGCTTCCTACTTTGCGTTTTGACTTGATAGATTGCGTTGCTAGCTTGCTAGTTTTGCGTTGCTAGCTTGTTTGCTTTGCGTTTCCAATTTGCTTGCTTATTTCCTTTGAGGTTCTTGCTTGCTAGCTTTGCGTTGCAAGCTTGGTATATTTGCGTTCCTAGCTTGCTAGCTCTGGGTTGCTGGCATGCTAACTTTGCGTTGCTAGATTCGTAGCTTGATATATATGCGTTGCTATCTTGCTATCTTTGCGTTGCTAGCTTGCTAGCTTTGCGTTGCTATCTTGCTAGTTTTGATTTGCTCGTTTGCTAGCTTTCCTTTGTTGGCTTGCTAGCTTAGCTTTGCTAGCTTGGTAGCTTTTCTTTGCTAGTTGGCTAGCTTTGCGTTTCTAGCTTGCTAGCATTGCGTTGCTAGCTTGATAGCTCTGCGTTGCTAGCTTACTAGTTTGCGTTTTTTCTTGATAGATTGCGTTGATTGCTTGCAAGTTTTGCGTTGCTCGCTTGCTAGCTTTAGGTTTCAAGCTTGTTAGCTTTACGTTGCTACCTTGCTAGCTTTGCGTTGCTAAATTGTTAACTTTGCGTTGTTATCCTGCTAGCTTTGCGTTGCTAGCTTGTTAGATTTGCGTTGCTAGCTTGCTACATTTACCTTGCTAGCTGCTAGCTTTCTAGATTTGCGTTGCTAGCTTGCTATCTTTGCGTTGCTAGCTTGCTAGATTTGCTTTGCTAGCTTCCTAGCTTGTCGTTGCTAGCTTACTAGCTTTGCATTCGTTGCTTTCTTTCTTTGCTTTGCTTCCTTGCTTTGCGATTCTTGCTTCCTAGCTTTGCGTTGCTAGCTTGCTACCTTTTCATTGAGAGCTTTCTAACTTTCCGAAGCTAGCTTGCTAGCTTTTCGTTGCTAGCTTGCTAGATTTGCGTTGCTAGTTTGCTAGCTTTGCGTTGCTAGCTACCTAGCTTTGCTTTTCTAACTTGCTATTTTGCGTTGCTAGCGTGTTAGCTTTGCGTTGCTTGCTTGCTAGCATTGCGTTTCTTGCTTTCTAGCATTGCGTTGATGGCTTGCTAGCTTGCCAGGTTTGCGTTGGAAACTTTCTAGCATTGCGTGACTAGCTTGCTAGTTTTGCGTTGCTAGCATGTACTTTTACGTTTCTAGCTTGCTTGATTTGCGTTGCCTTCTTGCTATCTATGCGTAGCTATCTTGCTACCTTTGCGTTGCTAGCTTGCTAGCTTTGCGTTGTTAGCTACCTAACGTTTACGTTGATATCTTGCTATCTTGCTAGATTTGCGTTGCAATCTTTCATGGTTTGCGTTGCTAGCTTGCCTGCTTTGCGTTTCTTCCTTGCTAGCTTTTCGTTGCTAGCTTGCTAGCTGTTCGTTGCTAGCTTGCAAGCTTTGCGTTGATAGCTTGCTATTTTTGCGTTGCTAGCTTGATAGTTTTGCGTTGCAAGCTTGCTAGGTTTGCGTTGCAAGCTGCTAGATTTGCTTTACATTGTTGCTAGCTTTCGTTGTTAGCTTGCTAGCTGCCCGTTTTTGATTGTTAGACTTTTTCTAGCTTGCTGGCTTGCTATATTTGCGTGTCTAGCTTGCTAGATTTGTGGTGCTAGCTTGCTAGCATTGCGTTGTTACCTTGCTAGTTATGCGTTGCTAGCTTGCTAAATTTGCGCTTGCTAGCTTGCTAGTTTTCCGTTGCTAGCTTGATAGCTTTCCGTTGTTGCCTTCTAGATTTGCGTTTCTAGCTAGTTAGCTTACTTTTGAGTTGCTAACTTTGCGTTGATAGCTTGCTAGTTTGCGTTACTTGCTTGCTTGCTTTCTTCCTTGTGGGCATTTCTTGCTTGCTAGCTATTCGTTGCTAGCTTGCCAGCTTTGCGTTCCTCGCTTGATAGCTTTGCTTTGCTAGCTTGCTAGACTGCTAGATATGCGTTGCTAGCTAGCTAGGTTTGCGTTGTAATCTTACTAGTTTTGCGTTCTTAGCTTGCTAGTTTTCGTTGCTAGCTTGCTAGCTTTGCTTTGCTAGCTTGCTTGACTGCTAGATATGTGTTGCTAGCTTGCTAGGTGTACGTTGCTCTCTTACTAGTTTTGCGTTGTTAGCTTGATAGCACTTGAGTTGCTAGCTTGGTATCTTTGCGTTTCTAATTTCCTAGCTTTGCGTTCCTCTCTTGCTATCTTTGATTTGCTAGATTGCTATCTTGCTTGATTTCCGTTGCTAGCTTGCTAGCTTTGCGTTGTTAGCTTGCTAGCTTTGCTTTGCTAGCTTGCTAGCTTTGAGTTGGACGCTTGCTAGCTTTGAGTTTCTTGCTTGCTAGCTTGCTAGATTTGAGTTGCTAGCTTGCTAGCTTTGCGTTTCTATCTTGGTAGTTTTCGTCGCTAGCTTTCTAGCTTTCCATTGCTACCTTGCTATATATGTGTTGCAAAATTGTTAGCTTGACGTTGCTAGCTTGACAGCTATTCGTTGCTAGCTTACCAGCTTTGCGTTGCTTACTTGCCTCCTTTGCATTTCGAGATTGCCAACTTGGTGTTGCTAGCTTGCTATCTTTGCGTTGCTAGGTTGTTAGCTTTGCGTTGCTAGCTTGCTAGCTTTGCTAGTTTCCATCTTTGCGTTGCTAGCTTGCCAGCTGAGCGATGCTAGCTTGCCAGCTGTGCCTTGCTAGCTTGACACATTAGCGTTGCTATCTTGCTACATTTGCTTTGCAAGCTTGCTAGTTTTGCATTGCATGCTTGCTTGCTTTGCATTTCTTGCTTGCTATCATTCGTTGCTAACTTGCTTGCTTTGAGTTATTAGATTGCAAACTTTGCGTTTGTTGCTTGCTAGCATTGCGTTTCTAGCTACATAGCTTTGCGTTGCTAGCTTGCCCGATATGCGTTGCTACCTTGCAACTGTGCGATTCTAGCTTGCCTTGTTTGCGTTGCTAGGTTTTCAACTTTGCGTTCCTACCTTGCTAACTTTACGTTGCTAGCTTGCTATCTTTGCGTTGGTAGCTTGCTAATTTTGCGTTGCTAGCTTGCTAAATTTGCGTTGCAAGCTTCCTAGATTTGCGTGGCTAACATGCTAGATTTCCGTTGCTCTCTTGCTAGCTTTGCGTTCCTATCTTGCCTGCTTTGCGTTGCTAGCTTTCTAGCTTTGCATTCCTTGCTTGCTTGCTTTGCTTCCTTGCTTGCTTGCTTTGCGATTCTTGCTTGCTAGCTTTGCGTTGCTAGCTTACTATATTTGCGTTGATAACTTCCTAGTTTTCCGTAGCTAACTTGCTAGCTTTGCGTTGCTATCTTGCTAGATTTGCGTTGCTAGCTTGTTAGCTCTTCGTTGCTAGCTTGCTGACATTGCGTTGCTTGCATTTTTGCTTTGCGTTGCTAGCTTGCTAGCTTGCCAGGTTTGCGTTGCAAACTTGCTAGCATTGCGTTGCTAGCTTGCTAACTCTGCGTTGCTAACTTGTTAGCTTTACGTTGCTAGCCTGCTACTTTTGCGTTGCTAGCTTACTAGCTTGCTAAATTTGTGTTGCTACCTTGCTAGATTTGCATTGTTACATTTCCAGATTTGCGTTGCTAGCTTGTTAGCATGCGTAGAAAACTTGTTAGCCTTGCGTTGCTACCTTGCTAGCTGGCGTTGCTGGCTTGCTAGCTTTGCTTTTCTAGAATGCTAGCTTTGCTTTGCTAGCTTGGTAGGTTTCCGTTGCTAGCTTGCTACCTTTCAGTTCCTAACTTGTTAGCTTTGCGTTGTTAACTTGCTAGTTTAGCGTTGCTAGCTTGCAAGATTTGCGTTGCTAGCTTGCTACTTTTTCGATGCTAGCTTGCTAGTTTACTAGATTTGCGTTACTAGCTTGCTAGCTTTGCGTTGCTAGCTCGCTAGATTTGCGTTGCTATCTTGCTAGCTTTTCATTGCTAACTTGCTAGCTTTGCGTTGCTAGCTCGCTAGATTTGCGTTGCTATCTTGCTAGCTTTTCATTGCTAACTTGCTAGCTTTGCGTTGCTAGCTCGCTAGATTTGCGTTGCTATCTTGCTAGCTTTTCATTGCTAACTTGCTAGCTTTGCGTTGCTAGCTCGCTAGATTTGCGTTGCTATCTTGCTAGCTTTTCATTGCTAACTTGCTAGCTTTGCGTTGCTAGCTCGCTAGATTTGCGTTGCTATCTTGCTAGCTTTTCATTGCTAACTTGCTAGCTTTGCGTTGCTAGCTCGCTAGATTTGCGTTGCTATCTTGCTAGGTTTGCGTTGCTAGCATGCTAGCTTCCGGTTTCTAGCTTCTAGGTATGCGTTGCTAGCTAGCAGCTTTGCGTTTACCGTTTGCTAGATAGCGTGCTATGTGGTTAGCATTTCGTTTCAAGCTCGCTAGCATAGCGTTGCTTGCTTGCTAGCTTTGCGTTGCTAGCTTGCTAGATTTGCGTTGCTATCTTGCTAGCTTTTCATTGCTAACTTGCTAGCTTTGCGTTGCTAACTTGCTAGATTTGCTGTGCTAGCTTGCTAGTTTTGCGATGCTAGCTTGCTGGCATTGCTTTGCTAGCTTGCTAGCCTTGCCTTGCTAGCTTGCAACTTTTGCATTGCTAGCTTGCTAGCTTTATAGATTTTCGTTTCTAGTTTGCTAGATTTGCATTGCTATCTTGCTAGCTATGCGTTGCCAGCTTGTTAGCTTTGCGTAGCAGCTTTGTTAACCTTGCGATGCTAGCTTGATAGCTTTGCGTTTCAAGCTTGCCAGCTTTGCGTTGCTAGCTTGCTAGCTTTCCGTTGCTAGCTTGCTAGCTTTGCGTTGCTAGCTTGCTACATTTGCTTTGCTAGCTTGCTAGCTTTGCGTTGCTTGCTTCTTTGCTTTGCGTTGCTTGCTTGCTGGTTTGCTTTGCGTTTCGTGCTTGTTGGCTTTACGTTGCTAGCTTGCTTGCTTGGCTTATGTAGCTTGCTAGCTTTGCTTTGCTAGCTTGCTAGCTTTGGGTTGCTATCTTGGTAGATTTGCGTTGCTAGCTTGCTATCATTTATTTTTGCAATCTTGCTTTTTTGCTTCTTTCTAGTTTTGCGTTGTTTGCTTGCTTGCTTTGCGTTCATGCATGCTAGCTTTGCGTTGCTAGCTACCTAGCTTTTTCGTTGCAAGCTTGCTAGCTTTCCGGTGCTAGCTTGCTAACTTTGCGTTGCTAATTTGATAGAATTTGATTGTTAGCGTGCTGGCTTTGCGTAGCTTGCTTGCTTGTTTGCCTTGCGGATCTTGCTTGCTAGCCTTGCTTTGTTCGCTTGCTAGCTTTGCGTTTCTAGCTTGCTAAATTTGCGTTGCAATCTTGCTAGCTATGCGTTCTTTGCTTGTTTGCTTGCTTTCCGTTGTTTGCTTGCTTAATTTGTGTTTCTTGCTTTTTAGCTTTGAGTTGCTAGCATTCTAGGTTTGCGTTGCTAGCTTGCTAGCTTTGCGTTGCTAGCTAGCAAGCTTTCCATTGCTAGATTCCTAGCTTGCTATATTCGCGTTGCTAGCTTCCTAGCTTTGCGTTGCTATCTTACTTGATTTGTGTTGCAAGATTGCTCTCTTTGCGTAGCAAGCTTGCAATCTTTGCGTTGCAAGTTTACTAGCTTACGATTCTAGCTTGCTAGCTTTGCGTATCTAGGTTGCTGGTTCGTTGCTATTTTGCCAGCATTCCGTTGCTAGCTTGCTAACTTTACGTTGCTAACTTGCTACGTTTGCGTTGCTAGCTTGCTAGCTTTGCGTTGCTAGCTTGTTAGCTTTGCGTTACTAGTTTGCTAGCTTTGTTTTCCAAGCTTGCTAGCTTTTCATTGTTGGCTTGCTAGCTTCGCGTTGCTAGCTTGCTAGCTTTTCGTTGCTAGCTTGCTAGTTTTCGTTTCCAGCTTGGTAGCTTTGCGTTTCTAGCTTGCTATCTATGCGTTGCTAGCTTGCTCGCACTGCGTTTCTAGCTTGCTAATTTGCGTTTCTAGTTTCATAGATAGATTCCGTTGCTAGCTTGCTAGTTTTGCGTTGCTAGCTTGCTAGTTTGTGTTGCTAGCTTGCTAGATTTACGTTGGTACCTTGCTAGATTTGCGATGCTAACTTGTTAACTTTGCGTTGTTATCTTGCTAGCATTGCGTTGCTAGGTTGTTACTTTTGCCTTGCTAGATTGCTAGCTTTCTAGATTTGGGTTGCTAGCTTGCTATCTTTGCGTTGCTAACTTGCTAGATTTGCGTTGCTAGGTTGTTACTTTTGCCTTGCTATATTGCTAGCTTTCTAGATTTGGGTTGCTAGCTTGCTATCTTTGCGTTGCTAGCTTGCTAGATATGCTTTGCTAGCTACCTAGCTTGGCGTTGCTAGCTTACTAGCTTTGCATTCGTTGCTTGCTTGCTTTGCTTTGCTTCCTTGCTTGCTTACTTTGCGATTCTTGCTGACTAGCCTAGCGTTTCTAGCCTGCTACCTTTTCATTGATAGCTTTCTAGCTATCCGTAGCTAGCATGCTAGGTTTGAGTTGCTATCTTGCTACCTTTGCGTTGCTAGCATGCTAGCTTTGCGTTGTTAGCTTCCTAACTTTTACGTTGATATATTGCTATCTTGCTAGATTTGCGTTGATATATTTCATGGTTTGCGTTGCTAGCTGCCTGATTTGCGTTTCATCCATGCTAGGTTTTCGTTGCTAGCTTGCTAGCTTTTCGTTGCTAGCTTGTTAGCTTTGCTTGCTAGCTTGCTAGCTTTGCTTGCTAGCTTGCTATCTTTGCGTTGCTAGCTTGCTAGTTTTGCGTTGCAAGCTTGCTAGGTTTGCGTTGCAAAGTTGCTAGCTTTGCTTTACATTGTTGCTAACTTTCGTTGCTAGCTTGCAAGCTTTCCGTTTTTGCCTGTTAGATTTTCGTTTCTAGCTTGCTTTCTTGCTTTTTTTGCGTGTCTTGCTTGCTAGCATTGCGTTGTTACCTTGTTAGGTATGCGTTGCTAGCTTGCTAAATTTGCGCTTGCTATCTGGCTAGTTTTCCGTTGCTAGCTTGATAACTTTCCGTTGTTGCCTGCTAGATTTGCGTTTCTAGCTAGTTAGCTTGTTCGATTTGCGTTCCTAGGTTCCTTGCCTTGCGTTGTTACCTTGCTATTTTTTCGTTGCTAGCTTGCTACATTTGCGTTGCAAGCTTCCTAGCTTTCCATTGCCCTCTTGCTAGCTTTGCGTTGTTATCTGGCCTGCTTTGCGTTGCTAGCTTTCTAGCTTTGCTTTCCTTGCTTGCTTGCTTTGCTTCCTTGCTTGCTTGCTTTGCGATTCTTGCTTGCTAGCTTTGCGTTGCTAGCTTACTATCTTTGCGTTGATAACTTCCTAGCTTTCCGTAGCTAACTTGCTAGCTTTGCGTTGCTATCTTGCAAGATTTGCCTTGCTAGCTTGTTAGCTTTGCGTTGCTAGCTTGCTAACATTTCGTTGCTTGCATTTTTGCATTGCGTTGCTAGCTTGCTAGCTTGCCTGGTTTGCGTTGCAAACTTGCTAGCATTGCGTCGCTAGCTTGCTATCTCTGCGTTGCTATCTTGCTAGCTTTACGTTGCTAGCTTGCTACTTTTGCGTTGCTAGCTTAATAGCTTGCTAGATTTGTGTTTCTTGCTTGCTATATTTTCATTATTACTTTTCCAGATTTTCGTTGCTAGTTTGTTAGCATGCGTAGAAAGCTTGCTAGCCTTTCGTTGCTAGCTTGCTACCTTTGCGTTGCTGACTTGCTAGCTTTGCCTTTCTAGCATGCTAGCTTTCCCTTGCCAACTTGTTAGGATTCCGTTGCTAGCTTGCTAGCTTTCAGTTTCTAACTTGGTAGCTTTTCATTGTTATCTTGCTAGCTTTGCGTTTCTAGCTTGCTAGCTTTGCGTTTCTAGCTTGCTAGCTTTGCGTTGCTAGCTTGCTACTTTTGCGATGCTAGCTTGCTAGTATACTAGATTTGCGTTACTAACTGGCTAGCTTTGCATTACTAGCTTGCTAAATTTGCTTTGATAGTTTGCTAGCTTGGCGTTGCTAGCTTACTATCTTTGCGTTGCAAGCTTGCTATTTTTGTGTAGCAAGCTTGCTAGCTTTGCGTTGCTAGCTTGCTAGCTTTACGTTGCTTCATTGCTAACTTTTCATTTCTAGCTTGCTAGCTGTGCGTTGCTAGCTTGCTAGTTTTGCGTTGCTAGTTTTGCGTTGCTTGCTTGCTTGTTTCATGCTTGTTTGCTCTTCTTGCTTGCTAGCGTTGCGTTGCTATTTTGCGAGCTCTTCGTTGCTAGCTTGCTAGCTTTTCGTTGCTAACATGTACCTTTACGTTGCTAGCTTGCTTAATTTGCGTTGCAATCTTGCTATCTTTGCGAAGCTATCTTGCTACATTTGCGTTGCTAGCTTGCTAGCCATGCGTTGTTAGCTTCCTAATTTTACGTTGATAGCGTGCTATCTTGCTAGATTTGCGTTGCTATCTTGAATGATTTGCGTTGTTGCATTCTAGCTTTACGTTGCTAGCTTGCTATCTTTGCATTCTGAACTTGCTAGCTTTGCGTTGCTTGCTTGCTTTGCGTTTCTTGCTAGCATTCGTTGCCAGCTTGCTAGATTTCGTTGCTAGCTTTCTAGTTTTGCGTTGCTAGTTTGCTAATTTGGGTTGCAAACTTGCTAGCTTTGCGTTAAAATGTTGTAAGCTTTCGTTGCTAGCTTGCTAGGTTTCCGTTCTTGCCAGCTAGATTTGTGTTGCTATCTTGCTATCTTTGCGTTGTTACCTAGCTAGTTATGCGTTTCTAACTTGCTAACTTTGCACTTGCTAACCTGCTAGTTTTGCGTGGCTGGCTTGCTAGGTTTCCGTTGTTGCCTGCTAGATTTACTTTTCTAGCTAGTTAGCTTGCTATATTTGCGTTGCTTGCGTTCTGTCTTTGCATTCCTTGCTAGTTGCTTTGCGATTCTTGCTTGCTAGCTTTGCGTTGCTAGCTTGCTAACTTTGCGTTGATATCTTCCTAGCTTTCCGAGCCTAGCTTGCTAGATTTTCGATGCTAGCTTGCTAGATTTGCGTTGCTACATTGCAAACTTTGCCTTTCTAGCTTGCTAGCTTTGCGTTACAATAAAGCAAGCTTTGCTTTGCAAGCCTGCTAGATTGCGTTGCCAGCTTGTTAGCTTTGCGTTGCAAGCTTGCTAGCATTGCGTTTGTTGCATTTTAGCTTTGCTTTTCAATCTTGCTGGCTTGGAAGTTTTGCGTCGCAAACTTGTTAGCTATGCATTGCTACCTTGCTAGCTTTCGTTGCCACTTTGCTAGCTTTGCGATATTAGCTTGTTATCTTCCGTTGCAAGCTTGCTAGCATTGCGTTCCTAACTTGCTACTTTTGCGTTGCTAGCTTGGTAGCTTGCTAGATTTGAGTTGCTAGCTTGCAAAATTTGCATTGTTACATAGCCAGATTTGCGTTGCTAGCTTGTTAGCATTGCTTAGAATCTTGCTAGCCTTTCGTTTCTAAGTTGCTAGCTTTGCGTTTCTAGGTTGCTTGTTTTGCTATCCTAGCCTGCTAGCTTTTCGTTGCTAGCTTCCTAGGTTTCCGTTGCTAGCTTGCTAATTTTCCGTTGCTAGCTTGCTACATTTGCGTTGCTAGCTTACTAGCTTTGCGTTGCTTGGTTCCTTGATTTGCGTTTCATGCTTGCTAGCTTTGCATTGCTAGCTTGCAAGTTTTGCTTTGCCAGCTTGAGAGCTTGCTCGATTTGTGTTGATAGCTTGCTAGCATTGTGTCCCTAGGTTGCTAGCTTAGCGTTGCTAACTTACTATCTTTGCTTTGCTACCTTGCTAGCTTTGCTTTTCTAGCTTAGAAACTTTTCCTTTCTAGCTTGCTAGCTTTCCGTTATTAGCTTGCTATCTTTGCGTTGCAAGGATGCTAGCTTTGCGTTGCTTGCTTGCTAGCTATGCATTTCTAGCTTGCTAGCTTTGCGTTGCTAGCTTGCTGGCTTTGCTTTGCTAGCTTGCTTTGTGTTGCTAACCTGCTTTTCGTTGCCTGCTTGCTTGCTTTGCGTTCCTTGCTTTATTTACTTCTTTGTGTTGCTTGCTTGTTTGCTTTGGGTTCCTTGCTTGCTTTCAGTTGCTTCCTTGCTTTCTTTACGTTGCTTTCTTGTTTGCTTGCTTTGCTTCATTTGCTTACTTGCTTGTTTTGCGTTGCTTAATTGCTTTGCTTTGCTTGCTAGCTTGCTTTGTCAGATTTTGCTTGCTTGCTTGCTTTGTGTTGCTTGCTTGCATTCCGTTGATTGCATTCTTGCTTGTTTCTTTGCTTTGCGTTGCTTGATTGGTTGCTTATTTTTCGTAAATTCCTTGCTTTTTGCTTCCTAATTTGCTTGCTTTCGTTGCTTGCATGCTTTTCGTTGCTTGTTTGCTGGCTAGCTTTGCTTAGCTGGCTTTGCTAATATTGAGTTTCTGGCTTGCTTGCTTAATTTGCTTTTCTTGCTTGCTTGCTTTACCATTCTTGCTTCCTAACTTTGCGTTCCTAGCTTGCTATCTTTGTGTTGCCAGCTTGCTAGCTTTGCGTTTCTAGCATACAAGTTTTGCTTTTCTAGCTTGCTTGCTTGTTTGTTTGAGGTTTTTTCTTGCTAGCTTTACGTTGTTGCTTGATAGATCTGCATTCCTAGCTTACTAGCTCTGCGTTGCTAGCATGCTAGCTTTTCGTTGCTAGATTCGTAGCTTGATATATTTGCGTTGCTAGCTTGCTAGCTTTGCGTTGCTAGCTTGCTATCTTGGCGTTGCTAGCTTGCTAGTTTTGCGTTGCAAGCTTGCTAGGTTTGCGTTGCAAGCTTGCTAACTTTGCTTTACATTGTTGCTAGCTTTCGTTGCTAGCTTGCTAGCTTTCCGTTTTTGCCTGTTACATTTTCGTTTCTAGCTTGCTGGCTTGCTATATTTGCGTGCCTATCTTGTTAGATTTGTGTTGCTAGCTTGCTAGCATTGCGTTGTTACCTTGCTTGTTATTGCGTTGCTAGCTTGCTAAATTTGCGCTTGCTAGTTTGCTAGTTTTCCGTTGCTAGCTGGATAACTTTCCGTTGTTGCCTGCTAGATTTGCGTTTCTATCTATTTAGTTTGCTCAATTTGCGTGGCTAGCTTGCTAGATTTGTGTTGCTAGCTTTCTTGCTTTGCGTTATAACCTTGCTAGTTTTTCTTTGCTAGCTTGCTAAATTTGCGTTGCAAGCTTCCTAGACTTGCGTTGCTAACATGCTAGCTTTCCGTTGCCCTCTTGCTAGCTTTGCGTTTCTATTTTGCCTGCTTTGCTTTCCTAGCTTTCTAGCTTTGCATTCCTTGCTTGCTAGCTTTGCTTCCTTGCTTGCTTGCTTTGCGTTTCTTGCTTGCTAGCTTTTCGTTGCTAGCTTACTATCTTCGCGTTGATAGCTTCCTAGCATTCCGTAGCTAACTTGCTAGCTTTGCGTTGCTATCTTCCTAGATTTGCGTTGCTAGCTTGTTATCTTTGCGTTGCTAGCTTGCTAACATTGCGTTGCTTGCATTTTTGCTTTGCGTTGCTAGGTTGCTAGCTTGCCAGGTTTGCGTTGCAAACTTTCTAGCATTGCGTTGCTAGCTTGCTAACTCTGCGTTGCTAACTTGCTAGCTTTACGTTGCTAGCTTGCTACTTTTGCGTTGCTAGCTTACTAGCTTGCTAGATATGTGTTCCTAGCTTGCTAGATTTGCATTGTTACATTTCCAGATTTTCGTTGCTAGCTTGTTAGCATGCGTAGATAGCTTGCTTGCCTTGCGTTGCTAGCTTGCTAGCTATGCGTTGCTGGCTTACTAGCTTTGCCTTTCTAGCATGCTAGCTTTGCGTTGCTAGCTTGTTAGTTTTCCGTTGCTAGCTTGCTAGCTTTCAGTTGCTAACTTGGTAGCTATGCGTTGTTATCTTGCTAGCTTTGCGTTTCTAGCATGTTAGCTTTGCGTTTGCTACCTTGTTACTTTAACGATGCTAGCTTGCTAGTTTTCTAGATTTGCGTTACTAGCTTGCTAGCTTTGCGTTACTAGCTTGGTAAATTGGCTTTGATAGCTTGCTAGCTTGGCGTTGCTAGCTTACTAGCTTTGCGTTGCAAGCTTGCTAATTTTGCGTAGCAAGCTTGCTATTTTTGTGTAGCAAGCTTGCTAGCTTTGCGTTGCTAGCTTGCTAGCTTTACGTTGCTACATTGCTAACTTTGCATTTCTAGCTTGCTTGCTATGCGTTGCTAGCTTGCTAGTTTTCCGTTGCTAGTTTTGCTTTGCTAGCTTGCTTGTTTTGCGTTGCTTGCTTGCTTGCTTTCATGCTTGTTTGCTCTTCTTGCTTGCTAGCTTTGAGTTGCTATCTTGCGAGATTTTCGTTGCTAGCTTGCTACCTTTGCGTTGCTCGCATTTAACTTTACGTTGCTAGCTTTTTTGATTTGCGTTGCCATTTTGCTACCTTTGCGTAGCTATCTTGCTACCTTGCGTTGCTAGCTTGCTAGCCATGCGTTGTTAGCATCCTACATTTTAACGTTGATAATTTGCTATCTTGCTAGATTTGCGTTGCTATCTTGCATGGTTTGCGTTGCTAGCATTCTAGCTTTACGTTGCTAGCTTGCTATTTTTGCATTCTGAACTTGCTAGCTTTGCGTTGCTTGCTTGTTTTGCGTCTCTTGCTTGCTAGCATTCTTTGCCAGCTTGCTAGTTTTCGTTGCTAGCTTGCTAGCTTTGCGTTGCTAGCTTGCTAGTTTGGGTTGCAAGCTTGATAGCTTTGCGTTACAATGTTGTAAGCTTTCGTTGCTAGTTTGCTAGGTTTCCGTTTTTGCCAGCTAGGTTTGTGTTGCTAGCTTGCTAGCTTTAAGTTGTTACCTAGCTAGTTATGCGTTGCTAGCTTGCCAACTTTGCGCTTGCTAGCCTGCTAGTTTTGCGTTGCTGGCTTGCTAGGTCTCCGTTGTTGCCTGCTAGAATTACTTTCCTAACTAATTAGCTTGCTAGGTTTGCGTTGCTTGCGTTCTAGCTTTGCATTCCTTGCTTGCTTGCTTTGCGATTCTTGCTTGCTAGCTTTGCGTTGCTAGCTTGCTAGAATTGCGTTGATATCTTTCTAGCTTTCCTTAGCTAGCTTGCTAGATTTGCGTTGCTACCTTGCTAGATTTGCGTTGCTACCTTGCAAACTTTGCGTTTGTAGCTTGCTAGTTTTGCGTTGCTATATAGCAAACTTTGTTTTGCAAGCCTGCTAGATTGCGTTGCCAGCTTGTAAGCTTTGCGTTACTACCTTGCTAGCATTACGTTGGTTGCATTTTAGCTTTGCGTTTCAATCTTGCTGGCTTGCCAGGTTTGCGTCGCAACTTGTTAGCATTGCGTTGCAATCTTGCGAGCTTTGAGTTGCTAGCTTGCTAGCTATGCATTGCTTCCTTGCTAGCTTTTCGTTGCCAGCTTGCTAGCTTTGCGATATTAACTTGTTATCTTGCGTTGCAAGCTTGCTACATTGCGTTACTAACTTGCTACTTTTGCGTTGCTAGCTTGGTAGCTTGCTAGATTTGAGTTGCTAGCTTGCAAGATTTGCATTGTTACATTGCCAGATTTGCGTTGCTAGCTTGTTAGCATTGCTTAGAATCTTGCTAGCCTTTCGTTGCTAAGTTGCTAGCTTTGGGTTTCTAGGTTGCTAATTTTGCCATCCTAGCCTGCTAGCTTTGCGTTGCTAGCTTCCTGTGTTTCCGTTGCTAGCTTGCTATTTTTCCGTTGCTAGCTTGCTACATTTGCGTTGCTAGCTTACTAGCTTTGCGTTGCTTGCTTCCTTGCTTTGCGTTTCATGCTTGCCAGCTTTGCGTTGCTAGATTTCAAGTTTTGCGTTGCCAGCTTGATAGCTTGCTCGATTTGTGTTGATAGCTTGCTAGCATTGTGTCCCTAGGTTGCTAGCTTAGCGTTGCTAACTTTCTATCTTTGCTTTGCTACCTTGCAAACTTTGCGTTTCTAGCTTAAAATCTTTTCCTTGCTAGCTTGCTATCTTTGCGTTGCTAGGTTGCTAGCTTTGCGTTGCTTGCTTGCTAGCTTTGCGTTGCTAGCTTGCTGGATTTGCGTTGCTAGCTTGCTTCGTGTTGTTAGTCTGCTTTGAGTTGCCTGCTTGCCTGCTTGCTTGCTTTGCGATCCTTGCTTGATTTACTTCCTTTGTGTTCCTTGCTTGGTTGCTTTGTGTTCCTTGCTTGCTTTCAGTTTTTCCTTGCTTGCTTTACGTTGCTTCCTTGTTTGCTTTCTTTGCTTCATTTGCTTTCATGCTTGCTTTGCGTTGCTTGCTTTCTTTGCTTTGCTTGCTAGCTTGCTTTGCGGTTTTTGCTTGCTTGCTTGCTTTGTGTTGCTTGCTTGCATTCCGTTGCTTGCTTTCTTGCTTCTTTCCTTGCTTTGCGTTGCTTGATTGCTTGCCTGTTTTGCGTAACTTACTTGCTTTTTTTTGCTTCCTAGTCTTACCGTCCCCCTCTCTGTGTGACCTCAAGCCACACCGGT
>NW_019724774.1:0-1100 GCF_002891405.2 Cryptotermes secundus | reverse complement strand
ACACTCCCCAAACTGGGGTTGGTGTAGCCGTAGGACGTAACCAAGACATGTTTGTTGCCGGTTACCTACTGACATGAATACGTTGGTTGAAATGTGGGCTATTAAACACTAGATTAACACTTGCTATTCTACGTTCTACATGCTAAATTAATTACTACCTTATCACTTTATAGGTTCATATTAGTTGTTCTAGAGTACGGTTGAATCACTCACTGGTACACTAATTTTGGTTGCTTCCACTGTCTTTCGTGTCCTCACACTTTATCTTAAAGAGTTCACTTGTCTTCTTAGCGTTGCTTTCCTCCTTTGCATTGAGTTTTGTTTGCTTTCTGTCTTTTTCTGACCCAATCTTTTTCTCTCTCTCTTGGTGAATGTCCCTTACATTTCCTTCCAGGACTTTAAACTTGTAAACATTACAATATTTCTCTCTCTCACTCATTCTTTCGCATTCTGTCTAACATAACAATATTTCTTTCTCTCACTCTTTTGCACTCTGTCTTCTGTCTAGGTTCCCCTTTGGGTAGCATTTAAATAAGGGTCTTAAATAGGTGGATAATTTGGAATGGGGGTGTGCGGCTCTAATTCATCCGCTCGCGAACAAACAAAAAAAAATTAATTAAATCAAACTGTGAATTTCGAGAATTTCGATAGCTGGCGTTGAACAAGGATCTATTCAGAAGTATTTCCCGAGTTCGCGCATAACTCGCTCTGTCGTCAACACAGGTCACCACATTTTCCAAGTCTTGGCCGCCCAAGGCCATTTTGATCGCGCGTACGAAGGCGGGTAAAGAGTTACGGAATCCGTACGGTACTCGTCGATATTGACAGACTGTCGAGTCAAACAGAAACGCAGTATATGATCTGGACTCTTCCTCTAAGTCAATCTGTAGGTAAGTCGAGCTGAGATCAATGGAGGTACATTATCTGGCTCCATGGAATCTCTGCAGTAGCGCATTGATGGGCGTGGTCCTTTCGTGATCGGGATCGTGTATTGGATTAAGGCTCCCACACAGATGCGGATATCACCACCTTCTTTGCTCACTACCGTCAAGGCTGTTCAAAACAGGAGAGGTGCTAAATTCAAGAATGCCGTCCTCTAT
>NW_019724773.1:55794-56809 GCF_002891405.2 Cryptotermes secundus | reverse complement strand
TGCTAGCTTTTCGTTGCTAGCTTGCTAGCTTTCCGCTGCTAACTTCCTAGGTATGCGTTGCTAGCTTGCCAGCTTACCGTTGCTAGCTTCCCGCCTTTGCTTTGCTAGCTTGCCAGCTTTGCGTTCCTAGCTTGCCAGCAATGCGTTGCTAGCTTGCTAGCTTTGCGTTACTAGCTTGACATCTTTCCTGCTAACTTGCCAGTTTGCGTTGCTAGATTGCTAGATTTTCTTGGTTAGCTTGCTAGCTTTGCGTTGCTACATTGCTAACGTTCCGTTTATAGCTTGCTATCTTTGCGTTGCTAGTTTGATAGCTTGGCGTTGATAGCTTGCTAACCTTGGGTAGCTAGATTTCTAGATTTGCGTTGCTATCTTCCCAGCTTTCCGTTGCGATCTTGCTAGCTTTGCGTTGCTAGCTTGCTATGTTTGCGTTGCTAGGTTCCTTGTTTTCCGTTTCTAGCTTGGTAGCTTTCCGTTGCTTTCTTGTTAGCTATGCGTTGCTAGCTTGTTTGCTATGCGTTGCTAACTTGCTAGTTTTGCTTTGCAATCTTGCTAGTTTTGCTTTGCTAGCATATAGCTTTTCGTTGCTAGCTTATAAGCTTTGCGTTCCAGCTTGCTTGCTTTTCGTTGCTTGCTTGCTATCTTTGCGTTGCTAGCTTGTTATCTTTGCGTTTCTTGCTTGCTAGTTTCCGTTGTTATCTTGCTGGGTATGCGTTGCCTAGCTTGCCAACTTTGGGTTGCTACCTTGCCAGGTGTGCGTTGCTAGCTTGCCATTTTGCGTTGCTAGCGTGCAGCTTTGCGTTGCTACCTTGCTCTCATTTCGTTGCTTGCTTGCTTTGCGTTGCTAGCTTGCTAGCTTTGCGTTACTTACTTGCTTTGCGTTTCTTGCTTGCTACCTTTTCGTTGCTTGCTTGCTAGCTTTGCTTTGCTAGCTTGCTAGCTTTGAGTTGCTAGCTTGTTAGCCTTGCGTTCCTAACATGCTAGTTTGCGTTGCAAGGTTGATAGATTTCCTAACTTG
>NW_019724773.1:50929-55067 GCF_002891405.2 Cryptotermes secundus | reverse complement strand
CTGATTTGCGTTGCTAACTTGCTAACTTTGCGTTGCTATCTTGCTAGCTTTGCGTTGCTAGCTTGCTAGTTTTGAGTTTCTTGGTTGCTAACATTGTGTTGCTATCTTGCTAGCTTTGCGTTTCTAGATTGCTAGATATCCGTTGCTAGTTTTCTAGCATTGCTTTGTTAGCTTGCTAGCTTTGTGTTGCTACCTTGCTAGCTTGCTAGATATGCGTTGTTAGCTTGATAAATTTGCGTTGCTAGCTTGCCAGGTTTGCGTTGCTAGCTTGCTTGTTTTGCGTTGCTATCTTGGTAGCCTTGCTTTTGTAGCTTGGTAGCTTTTCGGTGCCAGCTTGATAGGATTGCGTTGCTACCTTGCTAGCTTGGGATTGCTAGCTTGCTTGCTATGCGTTGCTAGCTAGATAGTTCTCGTTGCTAGATTGCTAGACATGCGTTGCTAGTTTGATAGCTTTGGGTTGTTATCTTGTTATCTTGTTATCTTTAAGTTGCAATCTTGCCAGGTTTGCGTTGCTAGCTTGCTAGAATTACGTTGCTAGCTTGCTATCTATGCGTTGCTAGCTTGCTAGCTTTGTGTTGCTAGCTTGCTAGCTTTTCGTTTCAATCTTGTTAGTTTTGCGTTGCTAGCTTAATAGCTTTGCGTTGCTAGCTTGTTAGCTTTACCTTCTAGCTTGCTTGATTTGCGTTGCTAGCTTGCAATCTTTTACTTTGTTAGGTTGCCAGCTTTGCGTTGCTACCTTCCTATCATTCCGTTGCTAGCTTGCTTGCTTCGATTTGCTAGTTTGCTAGCTTTGCGTTGCTAGCCTGCTAGCTTTGCGTTGCTTGCTTGCTTTGCGTGTCTTGTTTGCTAGCTTTGCGTTGCTAGCTTCCTAGCTTTGCTTTCCTAGCTTGGTAGCCTTGCGTTGGTAACTTGCTAGTTTTCGTTGCCAAGTTGATAGGTTTGCGTTCCTTCCTTTCTAGCTTGTCGTTGCTAGCTTTCGTAATTTGTGTTGCTAGCTTGCTAGATTTGCGTTGCTAGCTTGCTAATTTTGCGTTTGTTGCTTGTTTGGTTTCTTGCTTGCTAGCTTTGCTATTCTAGCTTGCTTGCTTCGCGTTGCTAGCTTGCTAGTTTTTCGTTGCTATATTGGTAAGTTTGCGTTGCTAACTTGCCAGGTTTGCATTCCTATCTTCCGATCTTTGCGTTGCTAACTTGCTATCTTTTCGTTGCTAGCTTGCTAGCTTTCCGTTGCTAGCTTGCTAGCTTTCCGTTTCTAGCTTGCGAGGTATACTTTGCTAGTGGCCAGTTTGCGTTGCTAACTTGCAGCTTTGCGTTGCTACCTTGCTAGCTTTCCTTTGCTAACTTTCTAGCTTTGGGTTGCGAGCTTGCTAACTTAGCGTTGCTTGCTTGCTAGCTTTGCTTTGCTTGCTTGCTTTGAATTTCTTGCTTTCTAGCTTTTCGTTGCTAGCTTGCTAGCTTTGCTTTGCTAGCTTGCTAGCTTTGCGTTGCTAGCTTGATAGCTTTGCGTTGATATCTTGCTAGCTTTGAGTTGCTAGCTTGGCTGGTTTGCGTTGCTAGCTGGCTAGCTCTGCGTACTAGCTTGCTTGCTTTGGTTGCTAGCTTGCCATCTTAGCGTTGCTAGCTTGCTATATTTGCGTTGTTAGCTTGCTAGATTTCCGTTGCTAGCTTGCTAAATATGCGTTGCTAGTTTGCCAGCTTTGTTTCTAACTTGCCAGGTTTGCTTTTCTAGTTTGCCAGTTTTCGTTGCTATCGTGCCAGCTTTGCGTTGCTACCTTGTTAGCTTTCCGTTGCTAGCTTGCTAGCTTTGCGTTGCTAGCTTGCTAGATTTCCGGTGTTTGCTTGCTTTGCGTTTCTTGCTGGCCAGCTCTGCGTTGATACCTTGCTATATTTGCGTTGCTATCTTGCTGGCTTTGAGTTGCTAGCTTGCCAGCTTTGCGTTGCTTGCTTGCTTGCTTTGCATTTCTTGCTTGCTAGCTTTGCGTATCTAGCTTGCTAGCTTTGCGTTTCTAGCTTGCTAGCTTTCCGTTCCTAGCTTGCTAGCATTGCGTTGCTATCTTGCAAGCTTTGTGTTGCTACCTTGCTAGCCTGGAGTTGATAGCTTGCTAACTTTGATTTGCTAGCTTGCTAGATTGCTAAATTTGCGTTCCTAGCTTGTTAGCTTTGTTTTGCTTGCTTGCTTGCTTTGCTTTTTTGCTTGATATCTTTGCGTTGCTAGCTTGCTAGCTTGCTAGCTTGCTAGCTTGCTAGCTTGCTAGCTTGCTAGCTTGCTAGCTTGCTAGCTTGCTAGCTTGCTAGCTTGCTAGCTTGCTAGCTTGCTAGCTTGCTAGCTTGCTAGCTTGCTAGCTTGCTAGCTTGCTAGCTTGCTAGCTTGCTAGCTTGCTAGCTTGCTAGCTTGCTAGCTTGCTAGCTTGCTAGCTTGCTAGCTTGCTAGCTTGCTAGCTTGCTAGCTTGCTAGCTTGCTAGCTTGCTAGCTTTGCGTTTCTAGCCTGCTAGCTTTCCGTTGCTACCTTGCTTTCTTTGTGTTTATAACTTGCTAGCTTGGCGTTGATCGCTTGCTAACGTTGTGTTGCTAGCTTGCTAGATTCCTAGATTTGCGTTGCTAACTTGCTAGCTTTGTGTTGCTATCTTGCTATCTTTGCGTTGCTAGCTTGATATCTTTGCGTTGATATCTTGCTAGCTTTGCGTTGCTAGCTTGGTAGTTTTGCGTTGCTTGCTTGTTAGCTATGCGTTGCTAGCTTGCTCTTTTAGCGTTGCTAGCTTGCTCGTTTTATGGTTCAATGTTGTTAGTTTTACGTTGCTAGCTTGTTAGCTCTACGTTGCTAGCGTGTTAGCTTTACGTTCTAGCTTGCTAGCTTTGCGTTGCTAGCCTGCTATCTTTGCGTTGCTAGCTTGCAATCTTTTCGTTGCTAGGTTGCTAGATTTCCGCTGCTAGCTTGCTAGATATGAGTTGCTAGCTTGCCAGGTTTGGGTTGGTACCTTGCCAGGTTTGCATTTCTAGCTTGCCAGTTTGCGTTGCCATCTTGCCAGCTTTGCGTTGCTACCTTGCTATCATTTCGTTGCTTGCTGGCTTGCTTCGGATTTCTAGTATGCTAGCTTTGAAATGCTTGATAGCTTTGCGTTTCTTGCTTGCTAGCTTCGCGTTGCTATCTTCCTAACTTTGCTTTGCTAGCTTGGTAGCTTTGCGTTGATAACTTGCTAGTTTGCTTTGCAAAGTTGATATGTTTGCGTTCCTTCCTTGATAGCTTGGCGTTGCTAGCTTGCTAGATATGCGTTGCTAGCTTGCTAGCTTTGCGTGGCTTTCTTGTTTGCGTTTCTTGCTTGCTAGCTTTGCTTTTCTAGCGTGCTTGCTTCGCGTTTCTAACTTGATGGTTTTTCGTTGCTATCTTGTTTGCTTTGCTTTTCTAGCTTGCCAGGTTTGCATTGCTAGCTTGCTATCTTTGCGTTGTTAGCTTGCTATCTTTGAGTTGCTATCTTGCTAGCTTTCCGTTGCTAGTTTGCTAGATATGCGTTGCTAGCTTGCCAGCTTTGGGTTGCTAGCATGCCAGGTATGAGTTGCGAGTTTGCCAGTTTGCGTTGCTAGCTTGCCAGCTTTGCGTTACTACCTTGCTAACTTTCTTTGCTAGCTTGCTAGCTTTGGGTTGCTAGCTTGCTGGCTTTGCGTTGCTTGCTTGCTTATCGTTTCTTGCTTGCTAGCTTTGCGTTGCTAGCTTGCTAGCTTTGCTTTGCTAGCTTTCTAGATTTGCGTTGCTAGCTTGATAGCTTTGCTTTGATATCTTGCTAGCTTTGCGTTGCTAGCTTTCCAGGTATGCGTTGCTAGCTAGCTATCATTGCGTTGCTAGGTTGATGGCTTTGTGTTGCTTGCTTGCTTGCTTTGCGTTTCTTGCTTGCTATCTTTGCGTAGCTAGCTTGCTAGATTTGCTTTTATAGCATGCCTGCTTTGAGTTGCTAACTTGCTTGATTTTCGTTTCTATCTTGGTACCTTTGCGTTGCTAGCTTGGTAGCTTTGCGTTTCTAGCTTGCTTGCTCTGCGTTCTAGCTTGCTTGCTTTGCGTTGCTAGCTTGCTATCTTTGCGTTGCTAGCTTGCTATATTTGCGTTGCTACCTTGCTAGCTTTCCGTTGCTAGCTTGCTAGATATGCGTT
>NW_019724773.1:18198-48195 GCF_002891405.2 Cryptotermes secundus | reverse complement strand
GCCTGCTTTGCGTTCCTAATTTTCCAGCTTTGCATTGTTAGCTTGATTTGCCTTTCTAACTGGCTTGCTATCCGTAGCTAGTTTGCTAACATTGCGTTGCTAGCTTGCTAGCTATGTGTTGCTAACTTGCTAGCTTGTCGTTGATAACTTGCTAAATTTCAGTTGCTAGCTTGCTATATTGCTAGATTTGATTTGAAAACTTGCTAACTTTGGGTTGATATCTTGCTAGATTTGCGTAGTTAGCTTTCTATTTTTGCATTTATAGCTTGCTATTTTTGCGATACATGCTTGGTAGCCTTGCGTTGCTTACTTGCTAGTTTGCGTTACAAGCTTGATAGATTTGCGTTGCTACCTTGCTAGCTTCGCGTTGCTAGCTGCTAGGTTTGCGTTGCTGGATAGCTAGCTTTGTGTTGCTAGCTTGTTTTTTGTTAAATATGCGTTGCTAGCTTGCCAGCTTAGCGTTGCTAGCTTGGCAACTTAGCATTTCTAGATTGCCAAGTTTGCTCTCCTAGCCTTCTAGCTTTGCGTTGCTAGCTTGGTAGCTTTGCGTTGCTAGCTTGCTAGCTTAGCGTAGCAAGCTTGCTAGCTTTGAGTTGCCAACTTGCGAGCTTTGCGTTGCTAGATAGCTAGCTTTGCGTTGCTAGCTTGCTAGCTTGCTAGATATGCGTTGCTAGCTTGCCAGTTTAGCGTTGCTTGCTTGCCAGCTTAGCGTTGCTAGCTTGCAAATTTTGCGTGCCTAACTTGCTAGCATTGCTTTCCTAAATTGCTAGATTTGCGTGGCTAGCTTGCTAGGTTTGCGTTGCTACCTTGCTAGCTTTCCGTTGCTATCTTGCTAGATTTGCGTTGCTATCTTGCTAGCTTTGCGTTGCTAGCTTGCTTGATTTGCGTGGCTAGCTTGCTAGCTTTGCGTTCCTAACTTGCTTGCTTATCGCTGCTAGCTTTCTAGCTTTATGTTGCTTGCTAGCTTGTTTGCGTTTCTAGCTTGCTAGCCTTACGTTCCTTGCTTGCTAGCTTTGCGTTGGTAGATTGATAGATTAGCGTGGCTAGCTTGTTACAATTGCGTTGCAAACTTTATAGCTTTCCGTTGCTAGCTTGCTATCTTTGCGTTGCTAGATTGCTAGATTTG
Organism: Cryptotermes secundus; assembly: GCF_002891405.2. NCBI lineage: Eukaryota > Metazoa > Arthropoda > Insecta > Blattodea > Kalotermitidae > Cryptotermes > Cryptotermes secundus. The sequence continues at coordinate 47,069 of NW_019724773.1, read as the reverse complement.
GGTGGCTAGCTTGCTAGCTTTGCGTTGCTAACTTGCTAGCTTTCCGTTGCTATCTTGCTAGCTTTGCATTTCTAGCTTTCTAGCTTTGCGCTTCTAGCTTGCTAGACTTCTTTGCTAGCTTGGTAGCCTTGCGATGCTAGGTTGCTAGCTTTGCGTTACCAGCTTGATTGGTTTGCGTTGCTACATTGCTAGCTTGGCGTTGCTAGCTAGATAAATTTGCGTTCCTATCTTGCTAAATTGCTAGATATGCGTTGCTAGATTGATAGTTTACGTTGCTATCTTGCAAGCATTACGTTGCAGCTTGCCAGCTATGCGTTGCTAGCTTGCTAGCTTGGCGTTCCAAATTTGGTAGCTTTACGTTGCTAGCTTGCTAGCTTTGCGTTGCTAGCTTGGTATTTTTGAGTTGTTTTCTTGGTAGCTTTGCGAATATAGCTTGCTAGATTTGCGTTCTTGCTTGCTATTTTTGCCTTGCTAGCTTGCTAGCTTTGCGATGCTAGCTTCATAGCTTTGCGTAGCTAGGTTGCTAACTTTGCGTTGCTAGCTTGCTAAATTTGCGTTGCTAGCTTGCTAGCTTTGCTTTACTATCATGCTAGCTTTGAGTTGCTAGCTTCCCAGTTATGCTTTAAAATCTTGCCAGCTTTGCTTTTCTAGCTTGCCAGCCGTGCGTTGCTATATTTTCCAGCTTTGTTTGCTAGCTTGAAAGCTTTGCGTTGCTTGCTTGAGCAGTATGCGTTGGTAGCTTGCTAGTTTTGTTTGCTAGCTTGCTAGTTTTGCATTGATAATTTGCTAGCATTGCGTTGCTAGCTTGCTAGCTTTGCGTTGCTAGCTCTGCGTTGCTAGTTTGCTATCTTTCTAGAATTGCGTAGCTAACTTTGGATTGCAACCTTGCTAGTTTGCGTTGCTGGCTTGCTATCTTTGCGTTGCTAGCTTGCTATCTTTGCGTTGCTAGCTTGCTAGCTTTCCGTTCGTATCTTTCCAGCCGTGCGTTGCTAGCTTGCCAGCTTTGAGTTGGTCGCTTGGTAGATTTGTGTTGATAACTTCTTAAAGTGCCGTTGCTAGCTTGCTAGCTTTATAACTAGCAAGCTAGAAAGCTAGCAACGGAAATCTAGCAAGATAGCAACTCAAACCTAGCAAGTTAGAAACGCAAAGCTAGAAAGCTAGCAACGCAAATCTAGCAAACTTGCAAGCTAGGAACGCAAAGCTAGCAAGTTAGTAACGCAAAGATTGAAGTTAGGAAGGCAAAGCTAGCAAGCTAGCAACGCAGAGATAGCAAGCTGCAACGGAAATCTAGTAAGATAGCAACGCAAAGCTAGTATGCTAGCAACATATATCTAGCAATCTAGAAGTCTAGCAACAAAAAGCTAGAAAGCTAGCATCACAAATATTTGCAATCTAGCAAGCTAACAACGCAAAGGTGGCAAGCTTGCAAGGCAAAGCTACCAAGTTTTCAACTAAATTTAGCAAGCTAGCAACGCAAAGCGAGCAAGCTAGCTACGCAAAACTAACAAACTAGGAATGCAAAGCTACCAATTTAGCAACGCAAAGCTAGCTAGCTACAAACGCAATGCTAGAAAGATAGCAACGAAAAACTAGCAATCTATGAAGCTAGCAAAGCAAGCAAGAAAGCAAGCAACGCAAAGTTAGCAAGCTATCAACGCAAAGCTTGCAAGCTAGCAACGCAAAGCTAGCAAGGTAGAAATTTGGCCACGCAAATCTAGCAAGCTTGCAACGAAAAACTGGCAAGCTAGAAACACAAACATGGTAAGCTAGCAACGCAAAGCTAGCAATCTAGCATCGCAAAGCTAACAAGATAGCAACGAATAGCTAGCAAGCTAGCAACGCATATCAAGCAAGCATCAACGGAATGCTAGCAAGCTAGGAAAGCAAAGCTGGCAAAGAAGAAATACAAAGCTAGAAAGCTAACAAAGCAAAGCTGGCAATCTAGAAACGCAAAGCAGGGAAGATAGCAACTCAAAATTAGCATGCTAGCAAAAAAAGGCTGGCAAGCTAGCAAAGCAAAGCTAGCAAGCTAGCAACGCATATTTAACAAGATAGCAAGCTAGCAACGGAAAACTAGCTATCTAGAAACGCAAAAATATCAAGCTAGCAAAGCAAAGCTAGCAAGCTTGCAACGCCAAGCTACCTAGGTATATACGTAAATCTAGCAATTTAGCAACGAAAATCTAGCAAGATAGCAACGAAAGCCTAGCAAGCTAGAAATGCAAAGCTAGCAAGTTAGCAACGCATATCTAGCAAGATTGCAACGTAAAGGTAGCAAGCTAGCTACTCAAAGCTAGAAAGCTAGCAACGAAAATCTAGCAAGCTATCAACGCAAAATAGGAAATTAGAAACGAAAAGCTACCAAGCTAGTAACGCAAAGCTAGCAAGCTACCAACGCAAAGCTAGCAAGCAAGCAACGCAAAGCTGGAAAGCTAGCAACGCAAAGCTGGAAAGCTAGCAACGCACAGCTGGCAAGCTAGCAACGCAAAGCTGGCAAGATAGCAACGCAAAACTGGCAAACAAGAAACGCAAAGCAAGCAAGCAAGCAACGCAAATCTAGCAAGCTAGCAACGCAAACTTTTGCAATCTAGGAACGTAAGCTTGCAAGCAATAAACGCAAAGCAAGCAAGAAGCAAACAATGCAAAGCTAGCAAGCTAGAAACACAAAGCTCGCAAACTAGCAACGCAAAGCTAGCAAGGGAACAATGTAAAGCTAGCAAGCTATCCACGCAAATCTAGCAAGCTAGCAACGTAAACCCTGCAAGCTAGAAACGCAAACCTGGCAAGCTAGCAACGCAAAGCTGGTAATCTTGCAAAGCAACGTTAGCAAGATAGCAACGCAATGCTAGCAAACTAGCAATTTATATCTTGCAAGCTAGCAAGCTATCAACGCAGTGCTAGCTACCTAGCAAAGCAAAGCTAGCAAGCTAGCAACGGGAAGCTAGAAAGGTAGCAAAGCAAAAGCTAGCAGCTAGCAATTAAAATCTAGCAAGCTAGCAAAGCGAACCTGGCAAGATAGCAACGCAAACAGGTAAGCTGGCAACGCAAAGCTAGCAAGCTACCAACGCAAAGCTGGTAATATAGCAACGCAAAGCTGGCAAGCTACCAACGCAAAGGTGGCAAGCTAGCAAGGCAAGTCTGGCAAGCTAGCAATGCATACCTAGCAAGCTAGCAACGGGAAGCTAGCAAGCTAGGAACGCAAATCTAGCTAGCTAGCAACGCAAAGATAGCAAGCTAGCAACGCAAAGCAAGCAAGCTAGAACGAAAACCTAGCAAGCTAGCAACGCAAAGCTAGCAATCTAGCAACCCAAAGCTAGCAAGCTAGCAACATATAGATAGGATGTTAGCAACGCAAAGCTACAAAGCTAGCAAAGGAAAGCTAGCAAGCTAACAACGAAAACCTAGCAAGCTAGCAACGCAAAGTTAGAAAGCTAGCAACGAAAGCTAGCATGCAAGAAACGCAAAGCAAACAAGCAAGCAACGCAAAGCTAGCACGCTAGCAACGTAAACATAGCAAGCTAGCAACGATTGCATGCAAGCAATAACCGCAAAGCAAGCAAGCAAGAAATCAACGCAAAGCTACCAAGCTAGCAACTCATGCTAGCAAGCTAGCAACGCAAATCTAGCAAGGTAGCAACGTATAGCTACCAAATTTGCCACGCAAAACTAGAAAGCTAGCAACGAAAGACTGGCAGGCATGAAACGCAAACCTGGCAAAATTGCAACGCAAAGATGGTAAGCTTGCAAAGCTAAGCTAGCAATCTAGAAAAGCAAAGCTAACAAGCTAGCAACGCAAAGCTAACAAGATAGCAACGCATATCTAGCAAGTCAGCAACGGAAAGCTAGCAAGCTAGCCACGCAAATCTGGCAAGCTAGCAACGAAACCTGGCAAGCTAGAAACGCAAACCTGGCAAGCTAGCAACGCAAAGCTAGCAATATAGCAACGCAAAGCTAGCAAGCTAGCAACGAAATTTAGGAAGTTAGAAACGCAAATTAACCAAGCTAGCAACGAAAAGCTATCAAGCTAGCAACCTAAAGCCAGCAAGCTAGCAACGCGAAGCTAGCAAGCTTCAAACGCAAAGCTATCAAGCAAGCAAGCAACGCAAAGCTGGCACGATAGCAACGCAAAGCTGGAAAGCTAGGAACGCACAGCTGGCCAGCTAGCAACGCGTAGCTGGCAAGATAGCAACGCAAAGCTGGCCATCTAGCAACGCAAAGCAAGCATGCTAGAAAAGCAAGCTAGCAAGGCAAAGCTACCAAGCTAGCAACGCAAATCTTGCAAGGTAGCAACGTAAAGCTAGCAAGATAGCAACGCAAGGCTATCAAGCTAGCAACGCATATCTAGCAATCTAGCAAGCTAGCACCGCAAACCTAGCTAGCTAGCAACTCAAAGGTAGCAAGCTTGCAACGGCAAGCTAGCAATTTAGCAAGGCAAAATAAGCAAGCGAGGAAAGCAAGGCTACCAAGCTAGCAACGCAAAGCTAGGAAGCTAGCAAAACATACCTAGCAAGCTAGCAACGCAAAGTTAGCAAGCAAGAAACGCAAAGCTAGCAAGCTAGCAAAGCATAGCTAGCAAGTTAGGAACGGAATGCTAGCAAGGTAGCAACGCAAATCTAGCAAGGTAACAAAACAAAGCTAGCAAGCTAGGAACGCAATGCTAGCAAACTAGGAAGAGAGAGTTACCATATTAGCAAAGTTAAGCTAGCAAGCTAGCCACGTAAATCTAACAAGCTTGCAACGCACACCTGGCAAGCTAGAAACGCAAATCTGGCAAGCAAGCAACGCAAAGCTGGCAAGATAGCAAAGCAAAGCTAGCAAGCTAGCAACGCATAGCTAGCAACATAGCAAAGCCTAATTAGCAAGCCAAAAACGCAAAGCTAGAAAGCTAGCAACGCAAATATTCAAGCTATCAAGCTAGCATCTCAAAGCTAGCGAGCTAGCAATGCAAAAATTGCAAGCTATCAATGCAAAGATAGCAAGGTAGGAATGAAAAGCTAGCAAGCTAGCTACGCAAATTTAGCAAGCTAGCAACACAAAGCTGGCAAGCTAGCAACGCAAAGCTAGCAAGGTAGCAACCTAAAGCTAGCAAGCTAGCCACGAAAATCTAGAATGCTAGAAACGTAAAGCTGGCAAGCTAGAATCGCAAACCTGGCAAGGTAGCAACGCAAAGGTAGCAATCTAGCAAATAATATCTAGCAATCTAGCAAGCTAGAAACGCAATGCTAGCTACCTAGCGACCCAAATCTACTAAGCTAGAAACGCCAAGGTAGCACGGTAGCAAAGCAACCCTATCAAGCTTGCAACGCAAAGCTAGCAACCTAGCAACGCAAGGTTAAAAAACTAGCAACGCGAAGCTAGCAAGATAGCAACGGAAAGCTAGAGGGTAGCAACGCAAAGCTAGCAATCTAGCAACGGAAATCTAGCAAGCTTGAAACACAAAGCTGGGAAGATAACAACGAAAAATGGAAAGCTAGCAACGCAAAACAAACAAGATAGCAACGCAAAGCTGGCAAGATAGCAACACAATGCTGGCAAGCTAGCAACACAAAGCTGGCTAGCTAGAAACGCAAAGCTGGCAAGATAACAAAGCAAAGCTGGAAAGCTAGCAACGCCCAGCTGGCAAGCTAGCAACGCACAGCTTGCAAGATAGCAACGCAAATTTGGCAAGCAAGAGACGCAAAGGAATCAAGCAAGCAACTCAAATCTAGCTAGCTAGCAACGCAAAATAGGAAGTTAAGACGCAAATCTACCAAACTAGCAACGCAATGCTAGCAAGCAAGCATCGCAAAGCTAGCAAGATAACCAGGTAAAGCTAGCAAGCAAGCAACGCAAAGCTGGCAAGCTAGCAAAGCAAAGCTGGAAAGTAAGCATCGCACAGCTGGCAAGATATCAACGCAAAGCTGGCAAGCAAGAAACGGAAAGCAAGCAAGCAACGAAGAACTAGCAAGTTAGCTGCGAAATCTTGCAAGCAATAAACGCAAAGAAGCAAGCAAGCAAATAACGCAAAGCTAACAAGATAGCAACGCAAAGCTAGCAAGGTAGCGACGTAAAGCTAGCAAGCTAGCAACGCAAATCTAGCAAGCTAGGAACGTAAATCGTGCAAGCTAGAAACTCAAACCTGGCAAGCTAGCAACGCAAAGCTGGTAAGTTTGCAAAGCAAAGCTAGCAAGCTAGCAACGCCAAGCTAGCTATCTTTAAAATAATATCTAGCAATCTAGCAAGATAGCAAAACAGTGCTAGCTACCTGCAAAGGCAAAGCTAGCAAGCTAGCAACGCCAAGCTAGCTATCTTTAAAATAATATCTAGCAATCTAGCAAGATAGCAAAACAGTGCTAGCTACCTGCAAAGGCAAAGCTAGCAAGCTAGCAACGCAAAGCTAGCAAGCTAGCAACGCAAAGCTAGCAAGCTAGCAACGCAAATCTAGATAGCTAGCAACGGAAAGATAGCAAGGTAGCAACGCAAAGCTAGCAAGCTAGACACGCAAAAGTGGAAAGCTAGCAACACAAATGTGGTAAGCTTGCAAAGCATAGCTAGTAAGCTAGCAAAGCTAAGCTAGCAAACTAGCAACGCAAAGCTAGCAAGCTAGCAAAGCATATCTAGCAAGCTGGCAACGGAAAGCTATGTAGCTAGCAAAGAAAAGCTGGCAAGCCAGCAACGTTAAGCTAGAAAGCTAACAACGCAAAGCTGGCAATCTAGAAACGCAAAGCAGGGATTCTAGCAACGCAAAGCTGGCAAGCTAGGAACAAAAAGCTGGCAAGCTAGCAACGCATAGCCAGCAAGCTAGCAACGCAAAGCTGGCAAGCTAGCAACGCAAAGCTTGAAAGCTAGCAACACTTAGCTGGCAAGCTGGCAACGTAAAACTGGCAAGAAAGCAACGCAAAATTGGCAAGCAAGAAACGCAAAGCAAGCAAGGAATCAAAGTCAAGCTAGCAAGTTAGCAACACTAACGTAGCAAGCTAGTAACGCAATGCTAGCAAGCTAGCATCGGAATGCTACCAAGTTAGCAACGTTAAGCTAGCTAGCTAGCCACGTAAATCTATCAAGCTAGAATTGGAAAGCTGGCAAGCCTGAAACGCAAACTTGGCAAGGAAGCAAGGCAAACCTGGCAAGCTAGCAAAGCAAAGCTAGCAAGCTAGAAACGCAAAGCTAGCAAGCTAGCAACGCATATCTAGCAAGCTAGCAAGATAGAAACGGAAAGCTAGAAAGCTAGCAACGCAAAGGCGGCAAGCTAGCAACGCAAAGCTGGCAAGCTAGCAACGCATAGCTGGAAACCTAACAACTGATTGCTGGCAATATAAAAATGCAAACAGGCAAGCTGGCAATGCAAACTTGCAAGTTTGCAACGCCAAACTGAAACCTAGAAACGGAACGCTAGCAAGCTAGTAGCGCATATCTAACAAGCCAGCAAGATAGCATCGGATAGCTAGCAAGCTAGCAACGCAAAGCTGGCAAGCTAGCAACCAAAGCTTGAAAGCTAGCAACGCTTAGCTGGCAAGCTGGCAACGTACAACTGGCAAGAAAGCAACGCAAAATTGGCAAGCAAGAAACGCAAAGCAAGCAAGGAATCAAAGTCAAGCTAGCAAGTTAGCAACACTAACGTAGCAAGCTAGTAACGCAATGCTAGCAAGCTAGCATCGGAATGCTACCAAGTTAGCAACGTTAAGCTAGCTAGCTAGCCACGTAAATCTATCAAGCTAGAATTGGAAAGCTGGCAAGCCTGAAACGCAAACTTGGCAAGGAAGCAAGGCAAACCTGGCAAGCTAGCAAAGCAAAGCTAGCAAGCTAGAAACGCAAAGCTAGCAAGCTAGCAACGCATATCTAGCAAGCTAGCAAGATAGAAACGGAAAGCTAGAAAGCTAGCAACGCAAAGGCGGCAAGCTAGCAACGCAAAGCTGGCAAGCTAGCAACGCATAGCTGGAAACCTAACAACTGATTGCTGGCAATATAAAAATGCAAACAGGCAAGCTGGCAATGCAAACTTGCAAGTTTGCAACGCCAAACTGAAACCTAGAAACGGAACGCTAGCAAGCTAGTAGCGCATATCTAACAAGCCAGCAAGATAGCATCGGAAAGCTAGCAAGCTAGCAACGCAAAGCTAGCAGAATAGCAACGCAAAGCTAGCAAGCTAGCAATGCAAATCTAGCACAGTAACAAGCTAGAAAAGCAAAGATAGCAAGCTAGAATCTCAAAGCTAGCAAGCTAGCAAGGCAAAGATTGCACGCTAGCAACGCAAAGATAGCAAGGTAGGAATGCAAATCTAGCAAGCTAGATACGCAAATTTAGCAAACAAGCAACAAAAGCTAGCAAGCTAGCAACGCAAAGCTAGCAAGTTAGCAACCTAAGCTAGCAAGCTAGCCACGCAAATCTAGAATGCTAGAAACGCAAACCTGGTAAGCTAGCAACGCAAAGCTAGCAATCTAGCAAAGCATATCTAGTAATCTAGCAAGCTAGAAACGCCATGATCGCTACCTAGCAACGCGAAGCTACTAAGCTAGTTACGCCAAGCTAGCAAGGTAGCAAAGCAACCCTATCAAGCTGGCAAAGCAAAGCTAGCAAGCTAGCAACGGAAAGCTAGAGGGTAGCAACGCAAAGCTAGCATGCTAGCAACGGAAATCTAGCAAGCTTGCAACACAAGGCTGGCAAGCTAGCAAAGAAAAGCTGGAAAGCTAGCAACGCATAGGTGGCATGCTAGCAACGCACAGCTGGCAAGATAGCAACGCAAAATTGGCAAGCAAGAGACGCAAAGTAAGCAAGCAAGCAACTCAAAGCTAGCAAGCTAGCAACGCAAAGTAGGAAGTTAGCAACGAAAAGCTAACAAGCTAGCAACGCAATGCTAGCAAGCTAGCAACGCAAAGCTAGCAAGCTAACCAGGTAAAGCTAGCAAGCAAGAAACGCAAAGGTGGCCTGCTAGCAAGAGCAAGGCTGGAAAGTAAGCAACGCACAGGTGGCAAGCTAGCAACGCACAGCTGGCAAGATTGCAACGAAAAGCTGGCAAGCAAGAAACGGAAAGCAAGCAGGAAAGCAACGCAAAACTAGCAAGATTGCAACAAAACTTTGCAAGCATTAAATGCAAAGAAGCAAGCAAGCAAACAACGCAAAGCTAGCAAGATAGCAACGCAAAGCTAGCAAGGTAGAAACGTAAAGCTAGCAAGCTAGCAACGCAAATCTAGCAAGCTAGGAACGTAAATCCTGCAAGCTAGAAACGCAAACCTGGCAAGCTAGCAACACAAATCTGGTAAGCTTTCAAAGCAAAGCTAGCAAGCTAACAACGCAATGCTAGCTATGTAGCAAATCATATCTAGCAATCTAGCAAGATAACAAAGCAATGCTAGCTACCTGCCAAGGCAAAGCTAGCAAGCTAGCAACGCCAAGCAAGCAAGGTAGCAAAGCGAACCTATCAAGCTGGCAACGACAGGCTGGCAAGATAGCAACTCAAGGATACCAAGAGAGCAACGCAAAGCTAGCAAGCTAGCAACGAAAATCTAGCAAGTTTGCAACGGAAAGAGAGCAAGGTAGCAACGCAAAGCTAGCTAGCTAATCACGAAAATCTAGCAAGCTAGCAATGCAAAGCTTTCAAGATATCAACGCAAACTTCTAAGGTTGCAACGCACATCTGCAAATTAGCAACGCACAGCTGGTAAGATAGCAACGCAAAGATGGCAAGCAAGAAACTCAAAGCAAGCAAGCAAACAAGCAACGGAATAGTAGCAAGCTAGGAGCGCACAATTGTAAGTTAGCAACGCAAAGATACCAAGCTAGCAACGCAAAGCTAGCAAGCTAGTACGCAAAGCTAGCAAGCTAACAAGGAGAAGGTAGCAAGCTGGCAACGCAAAGCTAGCAACCAAAAATGCAAAGCTAGCAATGTAGCAACGCAAATCTAGCAAGCTAGCAAACCAAACCTGGCAAGCTAGCAAAGCTAAGCTGGCAAGCTACCAACGCATATCTAGTAAGCTAGCAAGCGAGAAACGCAAATCTAGCTATCTAGCAACGCAAAGCTAGCAAGCTAGTAAAGCCTAGTTTGCAAGGTACCAAAGCAAATCTATAAAGCTGGCAACGCAAAACTAGCAAGCTAGCAACGAAAGGATACCAAGCTAGCAACACAAAGCTAGCAAGCTAGCAACGAAAAGCAAGCAAGATAGCAACGCAAAGCTATCCAAGCTAGGAACGCAAAGCTTCCAAGATAGCAACGCAAAACTAGGAAGATAGCAACGCAAGGCTAACAAGCTAGCAACGCAAAGTTACCAAGCTAGTTACGCAAAGCTAGCAAGCTAGCAATGCAAAGCTAGCAAGCTAGCAACGCAAAGCTGGCAAGATAGCAACGCATAGCTGGAAAACTAACAAATGAATGCTGGAAATCTAGAAATGGAAACAGGCAAGCTAGAAATGGAAACTGGCAAGCTAGCAACGCAAAACTGAAAGCTAGCAACGGAACGCTAGCAAGCTAGCAAAGCATACCTAACAAGCTAGTAAGATAGCAACGGAAATCTAGCAAGTTAGCAACGAAACTAGCAAGATAGCAACGCAAAGTTATCAAGCTAGCAATGCAAATCAAGCAAAGAAGCAAGCTAGAAAAAAAGCTAGCAAGCTAGCATCTCAAAGCTAGCAAGCTATCAAAGCAAAGATAGCAAGTTGGAAACGCAAAGATTGCAAGGTAGCAATGCAAAGCTAGCAACCTAGCTACGCATATTTAGCAAGCTAGCAACACAAAGCTAGCAAGCTAGCAACGCAAAGCTAGCAAGGTCTCAACCTAAAGCTAGCAAGCTAGCCACGCAATTCTAGCATCCTAGAAACGTAAAGCTGGCAAGCTAGAATCGCAAACTTGGCAAACTAGCAACGCAAAGCTAGCAATCAAGCAAAGTATATCTAGCAATCTAGCAAGCTATAAACGCAATGCTAGCTACCTAGCAACGCAAAACTACTAAGCTAGTAACGCCAAGCTAGCAAGGTAGCAAAGCAAACCTGTCAAGCTGGCAACGCAAAGCTAGTAGCTAGCAACGCAATTCTAAAAAGCTAGCAACGCGAAGCTAGCAAGCTAGCAACGGAAAGCTAGAGGGAACCAACACAATGCTAGCAAGTTAGCTTCGGAATTCTAGCAAGCTTGCAACACAAAGCTGGCAAGATAGAAACGAAAAATGGCAAGCTAGCAACGCAAAACTAGTAGCTAGCAACGCAAAGTTGGCAAGAGAGCACCGTAAGCTCCGTAGCAAGCTAGGAACGTAAATCCTGCAAGCTAGAAACGCAAATCTGGCAAGCTAGCAACGCAAAGCTGGTAAGCTTGCAAAGCATAGCTAGCAAGCTAGCAACTCAAAGCTAGCAATGTAGCAAATCATTTCTAGCAATCTAGCAAGCTAGCAACGCAGTGCTATATACATAGGAACTCAAAGCTTGCAAGGCCAAGCAAGCAAGGTAGCAAAGCAAACCTATCAATCTTGCAAAGCAAAGCTAGCAAGCTAGCAACGGTAAAATAGCAAGCTACCCACGCATATGTAATAAGCTAGCAACGGAAAGCTAGGAAGTTAGCCATGCAAATCTAGCATGCTAGCAACGAAAAGCTGGCAGGCTAGAAATGTAAACCTGGCAAGCTAGCAACGCAAAGCTAGCAAGCAAGAAATGCAAAGCTAGCAAGCTTCCAACGCAAAGCTAGAAAGTAAGCAACGCAAAGCTGGCAAGCTAGCAACGCAAAGCTGGAAGGCTAGGAACGCACAGCTAGCAAGCTAGCAAAGGCACAGCTTGCAAGATAGCAACGCAATGCTGGCAATCTAGCAAAGCAAACAAGCATGATAGCAACGCAAAGCTAGCAAGATAGCAACGCAAGGCTATCAAGCTAGCAACGCATATCTAGCAATCTAGCACTATAGCAACGCAAAGCTATCTAGCTAGCAACGCAAAGCTGGCAAGCTTGCAACGCAAAACTGGAAAGCTAGCAACGGAACGCTAGTAAGCTAGCAACGCATATCTAACAAGCTAGCAAGATAGCAACGGAAAAGTAGCAAGTTAGCAAAGCAAAGCTAACAAGATAGCAACGCAAAGCTAGGAAGCTAGAAATGAAAATCTAGCAACCTAGCAACGCAAAATTAGCAAGCTTGCTACGCAAATTTAGCAAGCTAGCAAACCAAAGCTAGCAAGATAGCATCGCAAAGCTAGCAAGATAGCAACGTAAAGCTATCAAGCTAGCCACGCAAATCTAGCAAGCTAGCAACGTAAAGCTGGCAAGCTAGAAACGCAAAACTGGCAAGCTAGCAACGCAAAGGTAGCAATCTAGCAAAGCATATCTAGCAATCTAGCAAGCTAGAACCACAATGCCAGCTACCTAGCAACGCAAAGTAGCAAGCTAGCAACGCCAAGATAGCAAGGTAGCAAACAAACCTATCAAGTTGGCAACGTAAACCTAGCAAGCGAGCAACGGAAGTCTACTAACCTAGCAAAGCATTCCTAGCAAGCTAGCAACGGAAAGCTAGAAAGTTAGAAACGAAAAGCTAGCAAGCTAGTAAAGAAAATCTATCAAACTAGCAAGGCAAAGCTGGCAATCTTGCAACGCATACATAGAAAGATAGCAACGATAAGGTAGCAAGATAGCAACGTAAATCTAGCAAGCTAGCAACGCAAAAATTGCAAGCTAGCAACGCAACTAATCAATCTAGAACGCAAAGCAAGCAAGCTAGCAACGCAAAGCTACCAAGCAAGCAACGCAAAGCTAACAAGCTAGCAATGCAAATCTAACAAGTTAGCAACCCCAAGCTAGCAAGCTAGCAACGCAAAGCTAGCAAGCTAGCAACGCAAAGCTAGCAAGTTAGCAACGCAAATCTAGCAAAATAGCAAGCTAGCACCTCAAAGCTTGCAAGCTAGGAACGCCAAGCTAGTAATGTAGGAACGCAAAGCTAGCAAGCTAGCAACGCAATTCTAGCAAGATAGCATCGCAAAGCTAGCAAGCTAGGAACGCAAAGCTAGCAAGCTAGCAACGAAATCTAGCAAGCAAGAAACGCAAAGCAAGCAAGCAACGCATCCTAGCAAGCTAGTTACGCACACCTAGGAAACTAGCAACGATTGCTTGAAGCAATAAACGCAAAGCAAGAAAGCAAGAAAGCAACGCAAAGCTAGCAAGCTAGCATCGCAAAGCTAGCAAGCTAGCAACGCAAAGCTAGCAAGGTAGCAACTTAAAGCTAGCCATCTAGCCACGCAATTCTACCAAGCTAGCAACGAAACACTGGCAAGCTAGAAGCGAAAAACTGGTAAGCAAGCAACGCAAAGCTGGTAAGCTTGCAAAGCAAAGCTAGCAATCTAGCAACGCAAGGCTAGCCAGCTAGCAACGCAAAGCTAGCAAGTAGAGACGCAAACCTGGCAAGCTAGCAACGAAAAGCTGGTAAGGTTGCAAAGCAAATCTAGCAAGCTAGCAATGCAATGCTAGCAATTTAGCAACGGAAAGCTAGAAAGCTAGCAACGCACAAATAGGTAGTTAGCAACGCTAACTACCATGCTAGCAACGAAAAGCTAGCAAGCTAGCTAAGCAAAGCTAGCAAGGTAGCAACGCAAAGCTAGCAAGCATCCAACGCATAGCTAGAAAGCAAGCAACGCAAAGCTGGCAAGCTAGCAACGCAAATCTGGAAGGCTAGCAACTCACAGCTGTCTAGCTAGCAACGCACAGCTGGCAAGATTGCAACGCAAAACTGGCAAGATTGCAACCCAAAGCAAGCATGCTAGAAAAGCAATCTAACTACGCAAAGCTAGCAAGGTAGAACGCAAAACTAACAAGCTAGCAACGCAAAGTTACCAAGCTAGAAAATCAAAACTTTCAAGCTAGCCACGCAAATCTAGCTAGATAGCAACGCAAAGCAACCAAGCTAGCAACGCAAAGGTAGCAAGCTAGCAACGCAAAGCTTGCAAGCTAGCTACGCAAAGCTATCAAAATTACAACGGAAAACTATCAAGCTAGCAACGCATATCTAGCAATCTAGCAACTCAAAGCTAGAAAGCTAGCAACGCCAAGCTATTAATTTAGCAACGCAAATCTATCAACCTGGCAACTCAAAGCTAGCAAGCTAGCGACGGAAGCTAGCAAGCTAGGAACGCAAAACTAGCAAGCTAGCAACGCAAAGATAACAAACTACTCCCGCAAAGCAAGCAAGCTAGAACGCAAAGCTAGAAAGCTAGCAACGCATAGCTACCAAGTTATCAACGGAAACTACCAAGCTAGCAACGCAAATCTACCAAGCTAGCAACGCAAACTAGCAAGCTAGCAACGCAAATCAAGCAAGCTAGATACGCAAAGTAAACATACTAGCAATGCAAAGCTACCAAGCAAGCAACGCAAAGCTAGCAAGCTAGCAACGCAAACTAGGAGGATAGCAACGCAAAAATAGCAAGCTAGCAACACAGAGATAGGATGTTAGCAACGCAAAGCTACCAAGCTAGCAAAGGAATGCTAGCAAGCTAACAACGAAAAGCTAGCAAGCTAGCAATGCAAAGCTAGAAAGCTAGCAACGAAAGCTAGCAAGCAAGAAACGCAAAGCAAGCAAGCAAGCAACGCAAAGCTAGCACGCTAGCAACGAAAATCTAGCAAGCTAGCAACGATTGCATGCAAGCAATAACCGCAAAGCAAACAAGCAAGAAATAAACGCAAACTACCAAGCTAGAAACGCAAGCTAGCAAGCTAGCAACGCAAAGCTAGCAAGGTAGCAACGTAAAACTAGCAAACTTGCCACGCAAAACTAGCAAGATAGCAACGAAAGACTGGCAGGCATGAAACGCAACCCTGGCAAAATAGCAACGCAAAGATGGTAAGCTTGCTAAGCAAAGCTAGCAATCTAGCAACGCAAAGCTAGCAAGCTAGCAACGCAAAGCTAGCAAGGTAGCAACGCATATCTAGACAGTTAGCAACGGATAGATAGCAAGCTAGCAACGAAATATGGCAAGCTAGAATCGCAAACCTGGCAAGCTAGCAACGCAAAGTTAGCAATATAGCAACGCAAAGCTAGCAAGCTAGCAACGAAAGTTAGGAAGTTAAAAACGCAAATTTACCAAGCTAGCAACGAAGAGCTAGCAATCTAGCAACCTAAAGCTAGCAAGCTAGCAACGCAAAGCTAGCATGCTTCAAACGCAAAGCTATCAAGCAAGCAACGCAAAGCTGGCACGATAGCAACGCGAAGCTATAAAGGTAGGAACGCACAGCTGGCCAGCTTGCAACGCACAGCTGGCAAAATAGCAACGCAAAGCTGGCAATCAAGCAACGCGAAGGAAACATGCTAGGAAAGCAAGCTAGCAAGGCAAAGCTACCAAGCTAGCAACGCAAATCTTGCAAGCTAGCAACGTAAAGCTAGCAAGATAGCAACACAAGGCTATCAAGCTAGCATCGCAAATCTAGCAATCTAGCAAGCTAGCAACGCAATCCTAGCTAGCTAGCAACTCATAGGTAGCAAGCTAGCAACGGCCAGCTAGCAATTTAGCAACGCATATCTATCAACCTGGCAAGGCAAATCTAGCAAGCGCGGAACGCAAGGCTACCCTGCTTACAACGAGAAACTAGGAAGCTAGCAAAGCATACCTAACAAGCTATCAACGCAAAGTTAGCAAGCAAGAAAAGCAAAGCTAGCCAGCTAGCAAAGCAAAGTTAGCAAGTTAGGAACGGAATGCTAGCAAGGTAGGAACGCAAATCTAGCACGGTAGCAAAACAAACCTAGCAACCTTATAACGCAATGCTAGCAAGCTAGCAACGCAAAGCTAGCAAGATAACAAAGCAAAGCTGGCAAGCTAGAAACGCAAATCTGGCAAGCAAGCAACGCAAAGCTGGCAAGATAGCAAAGCAAAGCGAGCAAGCTAGAAACGCAAATCAAGCAAGTTAGCAACTCAAAGCTTGCAAGGTAGCAACGCAAAACTAGCAAGCTAGCAACGCAAAGCTGGCAAGCAAGAAACGCAAACCTGGAAAGCTAGCAATGCACAGCTGGCAAGTTAGAAAGGCACAGCTGGCAAGATAGCATCGCAAAGATGGCAAGCAAGAACGCAAAGCAAGCAAACAAGCAAGCAACGCAAAGCTAGTAAGCTAGCAACGAAAAATAGGAAGTTAGCAACGCAAAGTTACCAAGCTACAACGCAAAGCTAGCAAGCTAGCAACGCAAAGCTAGCAAGCTAACAACGCAAAGCTAGCAATCAAGGAAAGCAAAGCTAGCAAGCTAGCGACGCATATCTAGCAAGCTAGCAACGCATATCTAGCAAGCTAGCAACGGAAAGGTAGCAAGCTAGCAACGCAAGGCTGGCAAGCTAGCAACGCAAAGCTGGCAAATTAGCAAACGCAAAAATGACAATCTACAAACGGAAAGAAAGCAAGCTAACAACGCAAAGCTGGCAAGCTAGCATCCCAAAGCTGGCAAGCTAGCAACGCATATCTAGCAAGCTAGCAACGGAAAGCTAGCAAGCTAGCAACGCAAAGCTAGCAAGCTAGCAACGCAAAGTTAGCAAGCTAGCAACGCAAAGCAAGCAAGCTATCAACGCAAAGATAGCAAGTTAGCAACACAGAGCTAGCAAGCTAGGAACGCAATGCTAGCAAGTTAGCAACGCATATCTAGCCATCTAGCAAGCTAGCAACTCAAAGCTAGCAAGCTATCAACGTGAAGATAGCAAGGTAGCAACACAAAGCTAGCAAGCTAGCAACGCAATGCTAGCAACTTAGAAATGGAAAGCTAGCCACCTAGAAACGCTAACCTAGCAAGCTAGCAACGCAAAGCTAGGAAGCAAGAAACGCAAAGCAAGCAAGCAAGAAACGCAAAGCTGGAAAGCTAGCAACGCACACCTGGCAAGCTAGCAACTTACAGCTGGCAAGATAGCTACGAAAAGCTGGAAAGCTAGCAACGCAGAGCTAGCATGCAAGTTAGCAAGCAAGAAACGCAAAGCAAGAAAGCATCGCAAAGCTCGCAAGCTAGCAACAAAAAAGCTAGCAAGCTAGCAACGCAACAGAGCAAGCTAGCAACGAAAAGCTAGTAAGTGAGCAACGCAAAGCTTCCCAGCCAACAACGCGAAGCTAACAAGCTAGCAAAGCAAAGAAATAAAGATAGCAACGCAAAGCTAGCAAGCTACCAAAGCAAAGCTAGCAAGCAAGCAACGCAAAGCTGGCAAGCTTGCAACGCAAAACTCTAAAGCTATCAACGCCAGGTCGCAAGCTAGCAACTCACACTTGGCTAGAGAGCAACGCAAAGTTGGCAAGATAGCAAGGCAAAGATAGCATCCTAGATCGCATAGCTAGCAAGCTAGCAACGCAATGCTAGCAAGATAGCAACGCAAATCTAGCAATCTTGTAAGCTTGCAAATCAAAGCTAGCAAATTCTCAACGCCAAGATAGCAAGGTAGCAACACACAGCTAGCAAGCTAGCTACGCAATGCTAGCAAGCTAGCAAAGCAAAGCTAGCAAAATAGCAAAGCAAACATGGCAAGCTAGCAACGCAAAACTAGCAAGATAGCAACGCAAAGCTGGCATGCTAGCAACGCAAAGCTGGCCAGCTAGCAAAGAAAATCTAGGAAGCTAGCAACGCAAAAATAGCAAGCTAGCAACGCAAAGCTACAAGCAAGAAACGCAAAGCAAGGAAGAAAGCAATGCAAATCTAGCAAGATAGCAACGCAAAGCCAGCAAGCTAGCCACAGAAAGCTAGCAAGGTAGCAACGCAAAGCTAGCAAGCTAGCCACGCAAATCTAGCAAGCTAGCAACGAAAAGCTCGCAAGTTAGCAACGAAAATTGGCAAGGTAGCAACGTAGAGCTGGCAAGCTAGCAACGCAAACCTGGAAAGCTAGCAACGAAAAGGTGGAAAGTTTGCAACGCAAATGAACCAAGCGAGAACGAAAGCTTGCAAGCTAGCAACGCAAATTTACCAAGCTAGGAACGCAAAGCAAGCAAGGTAGCAACGCAAAATGTCAAGCTAGCAACGCAAAGCTAGCAACCTAGCAACGCAGGGCTGGTTAGCTAGCAACGCACAGCTGGCCATCTAGCACCGTAAAAGTGGAAAGCTAGCAAAGCAAAGATAGCAGGCTAGCAACGCAAAGCAAGCAAGCGAGAATGCAAAGCTTGCAAGCTAGCAAAGCAAATCCACCAAGCAAGCAACGCAAAACTACCAAGCTTGCAACGCAAAACTAGCAAGATAGCAACGAAAAGCTAGCAAGCTAGCCACGCAAATCTAGCAAGCTAGCAACGAAAAGCTTGCAAGCTAGCAACGCAAAATGGCAAGGTAGCAACGCAAAGCTAGGAAGCTAGCAACGCAAAGCTGGCAAGCTAGCAACGCAAACCTGGCAAGCTAGCAACGAAAAGTTGGCAAGCTTGCAACGCAAATGAAGCAAGCGAGAACGCGAAGCTAGCAAGCTAGCAACGCAAAGCTACCAAGCAAGCAACGCAAAGCTACCAAGCTAGAACACAAAACTAGCAAGGTAGCATCGCAAAGCAAGACAGCTAGCAACGCAAAAATAACAAGCTAGCAACGCAAAGCTACCAAGCTATCAACGCTAAGCTAGCAAGCTAGCAACGCTAAGCTAGGAAGCAAGCAACGCAAAGCTAACAAGATAGCAACGGAAAGCTAGCAAATTAGCAAGCTAGCAACTCAAAGCTTGCAAGTTAGCAACTCAAAGTTATCAAGCTAGCAACGCAAAGCTAGCTATCTAGCAACGTTAAGCTAGCTATCTAGCAACGCTAAGCTAGCAAGCAAGCAACGCAAATCTAGCAAGATAGCAACGAAAAGCCTTCAAGTTAGCAACGCAAATTTGGCAAATTACCAAGCTAGCAAACCAAAGCTTGCAAGCTAGCAACTCAAAGCTATCAAGCTAGCAACGCAAAGCTATCTATAAAGCAACGCAAAGCTAGCAAGCTAGCAACGAAACCTAGCAAGGTAACCACGCAAACCTATCAAGCTGGCAACGCACACTTGGAAATTAGCAACGCAAGGCAACAAAGATAGCAACGCAAAGCTGGCAAACAAGCAACGCAAACTGGCAAGCTAGCAACGATAAACTCTCAAGCTAGCAACTCAAACTGGCAAGCTAGCAACCTCATATCTAGCAAGCTAGCAACGGAAAGCTAGCAAGCTAGCAACGCAAAGCTAGCAAGTTAGCAACACAAAGATAGCCAGCTAACAACGCAAAGCAAGCAAGTTAGGAACGCACACTTGCAAGCTAGCAACGCAAGGCTAGAAAATTAGCAACGCAGAACTGGCAAGCTAGCAACGTATAAGTGGCAAGCTAGCAACGCAAATATAGCAAGCTAGCAACGCAAAGCAAGCATGCGAGAACGCAAAGCTAGCAAGCTAGCAAAGCAATGCTACCAAGCAAGCAACGCAAAGTTAGAAAGCTTGCAAAGCAAAACAAGCAAGCTAGCAACGCAAAGCAAGAAAGCTAGCAACGCAATGGTACCAAGCTAGCAACGCAAAGCTAGCAAGTTAGCAACGCAAATCTTGCAATGAACAAGCTAGCAACTCAAAGCTAGCAAGCTAGCAACGCAAATCTACCAAGCTAGAAACGCAAAGCTAGCAAGATAGCAACGGAAAGCTAGCAAGGAAGAAACGAAAGCAAACTAACAAGCAACGTAAAGCTAGCAAGCTAGCCACGCAAATCTAGCAAGCTAGCAACGAAAAGCTCGCAAGCTAGCAAAGCAAATTGGCAAGATAGAAGCGCAAAGCTAGCAAGATAGCAACCAAGAGCTGGCAAGCTATAAACGCAATCCTGGCAAGCTAGCAACGAAAAGGTGGCAAGCTTGCAACGCAAATGAAGCAAGCGAGAACGCAAAGCTAGCAAGCTAGCAACGCAAATCTACCAAGCATGAAACGCAAAGCTACCAAGCTAGAACGCAAATCTAGCAAGGTAGCATCGCAAAGCAAGACAGCTAGCAACGCAAAATTAAGAAGCTAGCAACGCAATGCTACGGAGCTATCATCGCTAAGCTAGCAAGCTAGCAACGCTAAGCTAGCAAGCAAGCAACGCAAAGCTAGCAAGATAGCAACGCAAAACTAGCAAATTAGCAACGCAAATCTAGCAAATTAGCAAGCTAGCAACTCAAAGCTTGCAAGCTAGCAACTCAAAGCTATCAAGCTAGCAACGCAAAACTAGCTATCTAGCAACGCAAAGATAGCAAGCTAGCAACGCCAAACTAGCAAGGTAACCACGCAAACCTATCAAGCTGGCAACGCACTCTAGGAAATTAGAAACGCAAGGCAACCAAGATAGCAACGATAAACTCTCAAGCTAGCAACTCAAACTGGCAAGCTAGCAACTCATATTTAGCAAGCTAGCAACGGAAAGCTAGAAAGCAAGCAACGGAAAGCTAGAAAGCAAACAACGCAAAGCTAGCAAGCTAGCAACAAAAGATAGCCAGCTAACAACGCAAAGTAAACAAGCTAGGAACGCACACTGATAAGCTAGAAACGCAAGGCTAGAAAATTGGCAACGTAGAACTGACAAGCTAGCAACGCAAACATGGCAATCTAGCAACGTAAAAGTGGCAAGCTAGCAACGCAAAAATAGCAATCTAGCAACGCAAAGCAAGCAAGCGAGAACGCAAAGCTAGCAAGCTAGCAAAGCAATGCTACGAAGCAAGCAACGCAAAGCTACAATGCTGGCAACGCGAAACTAGCAAGCTAGCAACGCAAAGCAAGAAAGCTAGCAACGCAATGGTACCAAGATAGCAACGCTAAGCTAGCAAGCTAGCAACGCAAAGCTAGCATGTTAGCAACGGAAATCTTGCAATTAACAAGCTAGCAACTCAAAGCTAGCAAGCTAGAAACGCAAATCTACCAAGCTAGGAACGCAAAGCTAGCAAGATAGCGACGGAAAGCTAGCAAGGAAGAAAGGAAAGCAAACAAACAAGCTACGCAAAGCTAGCAAGCTAGCAACGCAAAGCTAGCAAGCTGGCAACGCATAGCTAGCAAGCTAGCCACGCAAATCTAGCAAGGTAGCAACGCAAAGCTAGCAAGCAAGAGACGCAAACCAAGGAAGGAAAGTAAAGCTAGTAAGCTAGCAACTCAATGCTAGCAAGCTCCCAACGGAATTCTAGCAAGCTATTAACGCAAAGCTGTCAAGCTAGAAACGCAATGTTGGCTAGCTTGCAACGCTAAGCTGGCAAGCTAGCAACGCATAACTAGCAAGCGGGCAACGCAATGCTAGCTATCTGGCAACGCAAAGCTAGCAAGCTAGCAAAGCCAATTTAGCAAGGTAGCAACGCAAACCTATCAAGCTGGCAACGCAAACTAGCATGTTAGCAACGCAAGGCTACCAAGCTAGCAACGCTAAACTACCAAGCTAGCAACGCAAAGCTAGCAAGTTATCAACGCAAATCTAGCAATCAAACAAGCTAGCAACTCAAAGCTAGGAAGCTATCAACGCCAAGATAGCAAGGTAGCAACACATTGCTAGCAATCTAGCAACGGAAAGCTAGCAAGCAGGAAATGGAAAGCAAGCAAGCAAGCAACGGAAAGATAGCAAGCTAGCAACGCACAGTTAGCAAGATAGCAACGACAAGCTGGCAAGATAGCAACTCAAAGCTAGCATGCTAGCACCTCAAAGCTGTCAAGATAGCAACGCATATCTAGCAAACTTGCATCGGAAAGCTAGCAAGCTACCAACGCAAAGCTAGCAAGCCAGCAACGCAAAGCTAGCAAGCTAGCGACGCATATCTAGCAAGCTATCAACGCATATCTAGCAAGCTAGCAACGGAATGCTATCAAGCTAGCTACGCAAAGCTGGCAAGCTAGCAACGCAAAGCTGGCAAAATAGCAAAAGCATAGCTGGAAAGCTAACAACGAAAAGATGGCAATCTAGAAACGGAAAGCAGGCAAGCTAGAAACGCAAAGCTGGCAAGCTAGCTTCGCAAAGCTGGCAAGCTAGCAACGCAAATCTAGCAAACTAACAACGCATATCTAACAAATTAGCAAGCTAGCAACTCAAATCTAGCAAGGTAGAAACGCAAAGCTAGCAAGCTAATAACGCAAACCTAGCAAGCTAGGAACGCAAAAGTTGCAAGCAAGAAACGCAAAGCAAGCAAGCAAGGAAGGCAATGCTAGCCTGCTAGCAACGCAAAGCTACCAAGCAAGCAACGCAAAGCTACCAAGCTAGCAACGCTAAACTAGCAAGCTAGCAACTCAAAGCAAGAAAGCTAGAAACGCAAATCTAACAAGATGGCAACGCTAAGTTAGCAATGTAGCAAAGCTAAGCTAGCAAGATAGCAACGCAAAGCTAGCAAGATAGAACGCAAAGCTAGCTAGTTAGCAACGCAAATCTAGCAACCTAGCAAGCTAGCAACTCAAAGCTAACAAGCTAGCAACGCAAAAATACCTAGCTAGCATCGCATAGCTAGCAAGCAAGAAACGCCAAGCAGGCAAGCAACGCAAATCAAGAAATCTAGTAAACTAGCAAATCAAAGCTAGCAAGCTATTAAGGCCAAGCTAGAAAGGTAGCAACACATAGCTAGCAAGCTAGCAACGGAATGCTAGAGGCAAGCTAGCTTCGCGCTAGCAAGCTAGAAACGCAAAGCTAGCAAGCTAGAATCGCAAAGCTAGCAAGCAAGAAACGCAAAGCAAGCAAGCAACAAGCAAAGCAAATCTAGCAAGCTAGCAAAGCAAACCTAGCAAGCTAGCAACGAAAAGTTCGCAAGCTAGCAACGCAAACTGGCAAGTAACAACGCAAGGCTAACAAGCTAGCAACGCTAGGCTACCAAGCTAGCAACGATAATCTAGCAAGCTAGCAACGCAAAGCTAGCAAGATGATAACGCTAAGCTAGCAAGTTAGCAACGCAAATCTAGCATCTAGAAAGCTAGTCAATTAAAGCTGGCAAGCTGGCATCGCAAAGCTAGCAAACTAGCAACGCATATCTACCAAGCTATCACCGCAAAGCTAGCAAGATATTAACGAAGAGCTAGCAAGCTTCGCACGAAAAGCTAGCAAGCAAGAAACGAAAAGCAAGCAAGCAACGCAAAGCTAGCAAGCTAGCAACAAAAAGCTAGCAATCTAGCAACGGAAAACAAGGAAGGTAGCAACGCAAAGCAAGCCAGCCTGCCACGCAAATCTAGCAAGCTATTAACACAAAGCTGTCAAGCTAGCAACGCAAAGTTGGCAAGATAGCAACGATAAGCTGGCAAGCTAGCAACTCATATCTAGCCAGCTAGCAACGCAAAGCTAGCTATTTAGCAACGCAAAGGTAGCAAGCTAGCAACGCCAATCTATCAAGGTAGCAAAACAAATTTATCAAGCTGGCAACGTACACTAGCAAGTTAGCAACTCAAACTACCAAGCTAGAAACGCTAATTTAGCAAGCTAGCAACGCAAAGCTAGCAAGCACACAACACTATGTAGCAAGCAAGAAACGCAAAGCATGCAAGTAACGAAAAGATTGCAAGCTAGAAACCGAAAGCTAGAAAGTTAGTAATTAAAAGATTGGCAAGCTAGCAACGCAAACTGGCAAACAACCAACGCAAACTGGAAAGACTAGCAACGCATATCTAGCAAGCTAACAACGCAAATCTAGCAAGCTAGCAACGCAAAGCTAGCAAGCTTGATACGCAAATCTAGCAAGCTAGCAACGCATATCTAGCAAGCTAGCAACGGAAAGCTAACATGCTAGAAACGCAAAGCTGGCAAACAAGCAAAGCATCGCTGGAAAGCTAACAACGCAAATAAGGCAATATTGAATCGCAAAGATGGCAAGCTAGCTTCGCAAAGCTGGCAAGTTAGCAAAGCAACGCTAACAAGCTAACAACTCATATCTAAAACCCTAGCAAGTTAACAAGTCAAATATAGCAAACTAGCAACGCAAAGATAGCAAGCTAGCAACGCAAAGCTAGCAAGGTATCAATGCAAAGCTAGATACACAAATCTAGCAAGATAGCAAACTAGCAAACGCTAGTAATCGACGCAATGCTAGGAATTTAGCAACGCAAAGCCACCAAGCTAGCAACGCAGAGGTAGCAGGCTAACAACGCAAAGCTAGCAATTTACCAAAGCAAAGCTAGCAAGCAAGCAACTCAGAGCTTGCAAGCTAGAAACGCAAAGCTGGAAAGCTAGCAACGCACGGCTGGGAAGATAGAAACCCACCGCTGGCAAGCTAGGAACGCAAAACTAGCAAGCTAGCAAAGGAAATCTAGCAAGGTAGCAACGTAAAGCTAGCAAGATAGCCACGCAAATCTAACAAGCTAGCAATTAAAAGCTGACAGCCTAGAATCGCAAAACCTGGCAAGCTAGCAACACAAAGCTAGCAAGCTAGCAACGCAAAGCTAGCAAGCTAGCAACGCAAAGATAGGAAGCTAGCAACGCAAAGCTAGCAAGCTAGTAAAGCAAAGGTAGGAAGCTAGCAAAGCAAAGCTAGCAAGCTAGAAAATCAAAAATAGCAAGGTAGCAACGCAAATCTAGCAAGCCAGAACGCTAAACTAGCAAGCTAACAACGCAAAGCTACCAAGATAACAACTCAAAACTAGCAAGCTAGCAACGCAAAGCTAGCAAGCTAGCAACGCAAATCTACCAAGATAGGAACGCCAAGCTTGCAAGCTAGCAACGAATAGCTGGCAAGCTAGCAACGCAAAGCTTTCAAGATAGCAACGAAAGCTATCAAGCTAGCAACGCATATCTAGCAATCTAGCAAGCTAGCAACGCAAATCTAGCTAGCTAGCAACGCATAGCTAGCAAGCTAGCTTCGCCAAGCTAGCAATGTAACAACGCAAACCTATCAAGCTGCTAACGCAAGGCTAGCAACAAGAAACGCAAAGCTAACAAGCAAGCAAGCAACGCAAAGCAAACAAACTACCAACGCTAAGCTAGCAAGCTAGAACCCAAAGCTAGCAAGCTAGCAACGCAAATCTAGAAAGCTAGCAAAGCAATGCTAGCAATCTAGCAAAGCAAAACTAGCAAGATAGCAAGGCAAATCTAGCTAGGTAGCAACGCATATCTAGCAAGCTAGCAAGATAGCAACAGATAGCTAACAATGTAGCAACGCAATTCTAGTAAGTAGAAACTTAAAGTTGGCAAGCTAGCAACGTAAAGCTGGAAAGCTAGAAACGCAAAGCTGCAAGCTAGAATCTCAATCCTGGCTTGTTAGCAACGCAAATCTGGCAAGCTAGAAACCCAAAGCTGGCAAGCTAGCAACACGATGCTCGCAAAGTAGCAACGCATATCTTGCAGTCTAGCAAGCTAGCAACGCAAAGCTAGCAAGCTTGAATGGCAAAGTTAGCAAGTTAGCAACGCAAAGCTAGGAAAATAGTAACGGAAAGCTAGCAAGCTAGCAACGCATATCTAGCATGCTAGCAACGCAAATCTAGCAAGCTTGCAACGTAAAGCTGGCGAGCTAGCAACGCAAGGATGGCAAAGCTAACAACCCATATATAGCAACCTAGCAACGCAAAGGTAGCAAGCTAGCAACTAAAGCTAGAAAGGTAGCAACGCAAAGCTAGAAAGCTAGATCGCAAAACTAGCAATCTAGCAACGCATACCTACCAAGCTAGCAAAGCAAAACTAGCAAGCAAGCAACGCAAGTCTAGCAAGCTAGCAACGCAATAGGTAGAAAGCAAGCAACGCAAAGCTAGGAAGATGGCAACGCAAATCTATCAATCTAGCATCCTAGCAACGCAAAGATAGCAAGCTAGCAAAGCAAAGCTATCAAGTTAGCAACGCGAAGCTAGCAATATAGCAATGCAAAAACTAAGATTCTAGCAACGAAATCTAGCATGCAAGGAATGCAATGTAAGCAAGCAAGAAACAACACAAAGCTAGGAAGCTAGCAACTCAAAGTTAGCACGCTAGAAACGGAAAGCTAGCAAGGTAGCAACCCAAAGCTATCAAGTGTGCCAGGCAAACCTAGCAAGATAGCAACTCAAAACTAGCAAGATAACTACGCACAAATGGCTAGGTAGCAACGCAAACTGGCAAAGCTAGCAATGCAAAGCTAGCCAGATAACAACGCAAAGCTAGCAAGCTAGCAACGCAAAGATACCAAGTTAGCAACGCAAAACTAGGAAGGTAGCAACACAAAGCTAGCTAGCTAGCAATGCAAAGCTAGCAAGCAAGAAACGCTAAAGCAGGCAAGCAAGCAAGCAAGCAACGCAAAAGTAACAAGATTGCAACGCAAAGGTAGCAAGGTAGCAACGCAAAGCTAGCAAGCGAGAAACGCAAAGTTAGCAAGCTACAAACACAAAGATAGCCAGCTAGGAACTCAAAGATTGCAAGCTTGGAACGTAAACCTGGCAAGCTAGAAACGCAAACCTGGCAATCTAGCAACGCACAGCTGGCAAGATAGCAAAACAAAGCTGTCAAGCTTGCAACACAAAGATAGCATGTTAGCAAAGAAAGCTAGCAAGCTAGCAACGCAAAGCTAGCAAGATAGCAATGCATAGCTAGCAAGCTAACAACGCAAAGCTAGCAGGCGAGCAACGCAAAACTATAGAGCTAGAAACGCAAAGCTAGGAAGATAGCAACCAACGTTAGCAAGCTAAAAACGCATTGCTAAAAGCTAGCAACGCAAAAATGGCAAGATAGCGACGCAAAGCAAGCAAGCTAGCAACGCATAGAGAGCAAGCCCTCATTGCAATGCTAGCAAGCTAGGACGCAAAGTTACCAAGCTAGCAACGCAAAATTAGCAAGCTAGCAACGCAAAGTTTGCTAGCTAGCAAGCTAGCAACCCAGAGCAAGCAAGCAAACTACGCAAAGATAGGAAGTTAGCAACGCATAGCTAGCAAGCTAATAACGCAATGCTAGCAAGCTAGCAACCAAAGCTAGTAAGGTAGCAACGCATAGCTGGCAAGCAAGCAACACAAAGCTGGCAAGCTAGCAACGGACGGATGGCAAGCTAGCAACGCATATCTAACAAGCTAGCACCTCAAAGATAGCAAGCTAGCAACGCAAAATTAGCAAGATAGCAACGCAAAGCTAGCAAGCTAGCAACGCAGAGCTAGCAAGTTAGCAACAAAAAGCTAGCAAACTAGCAACACAAATCTAGCAATATAGGAACCTAGCAACACAAAGCTAGAAAGCAAGCAACGCAATGGTAGCAAGCTAGCAACGCTAAGTTAGCAATTTATTAGCGCAAATCTAGGAGGCTAGCAAAGAAACCTAAGAAGCAAGGAAACAACGCAAAGCTTACAAGAAAGCAAGTAAACGCAAAGCTAGCCACCTAGCAGCACAATGCTAGCAAGCTAGCAAAAGAATGCTAGCAAGGTAGCAACGCAAAGCTAGCATGCTTGCCACGCAAATCTAGCAAGATAGCAACGCAAACCTGGCAAAGCTAACAACGGAAAACTGGCAAGCTACTAACGCAAACTGGCAAGCTACCAACGCAAAGCTGGCAAGATAGCAACACAAAGCTTGCAAGCTAGCAACGCAATGAAGCAAGCTAGAAACTCATATCTAGTAGGCTTGTAACGCAAAGCTAACAAGCTAGCAACGCATATCTAGCATGCTAACAAGAGAGCAACGTATAGCTAGAAATGTTGCAACGCAAAAGTTTGCAAGTAGAAAAGCAAAACTGGCAAGCTAGCAACGCAAAACTGCAGACTCGTAACGCAAACCTGTGTAGATATCAACGCAAAATTGACAAGCTAGAAACGGAAAGCTAGAAAGCTAGCAACACATATCTAGCAGTCTAGCAAGCAAGAAATGCAATGTTAGCAAGCAAGAAACATGAATGCAGGAAAGCAAGCAACGCAAAATTAGCAAGATTGCTAAACAAAGCTAGCAAGCTAGCAACTAAATCTAGCAACAAGTAACGCAAAGCAAGCAAGCAAGCAAGCAACACGTAGCTAGCAAGCTAGCAACGTAGTGCTAGCAAGCTAGCAACGAGAGTTTGCAAGCAATAAACGCAAAGCAAGGAAGCAAGCAACGCAAAGTAGCAACGCAAAGCTGGCAAGTAGAAACGCAAAGCTGGCAAATAGAAACGAAAACCTGGCAAGCTAGCAACGCAAAGCTGGAAAGCTAGCAACGCAAAGCTGCAAGCTAGCAACGCAAAACTGCAAAGTATAAAAGCAAAGCTGGCTAGATAGCAACTCAGAGCTGGCATGATAGCAACGAAAAGCTGGCAAGCTTGCAACACAAACCTGGCAAGCTATCAACGCAAATCTAGTAAGATAGCAACGCATATCTAGCAGTCTAGCAAAGCTAGCAACGCAAAGATAGCACGCTAGAAACGCAAAAATTAGCAAAGTTAGCAACGCAAAGCTAGCAGGTGAGCCGATCTCTTCGGCTCACGGCAAGAGGTGACTCTTGCAGAGATGGCAGGAGCGGCGTGCTCCGTTCTCCCACTCTTCATTTGTTTACTCTGTAATCCGTGGCGTGCTTACGTCATTCCTGTGTCTTATGTCCCTCGCCTTTCGACTGGAGGCAGTCTCTTCCTGCCTGGACGCCGTTGAGTGGGGACGCGTTTTCCCGCAGCTAAATTCCTTGTTGGTTTGGCCGGTGGACTCAAGGCAGGGAGGGCCTTCCCCAGGTAAGCCTGTCTGAGCTTTGTAAGTTTCTTGATATACCGAAGGTGGAATTATCTGGTATTGCATTCCTACCTGCTCCCAGTGTGGGGAAGTAGAGGCATTAGCGTGATTGATTGAGTTTTTTGGTTTGATTTGAACTTTAATTGTTCCCCTCTGGAAATCAGAGAAATCCCAGCCACGTGTGTGGTTCATTGTGATTCCTTCCCTTCAGGAACTGTAACGTAATTGTCTGTACTGGTTTTTCAAGGTAATTGTCTGTACTGATTTTACAAGTGAATTACGAGTATATTTCATGATCTGGCTGTCCATGCGAATTCAGAGAAATCCAAGCCACGTGTGTGGTTCATTGTGATTCCTTCCCTTCAGGAACTGTAACGTAATTGTCTGTACTGGTTTTTCAAGGTAATTGTCTGTACTGATTTTACAAGTGAATTACGAGTATATTTCATGATCTGGCTG
>NW_019724773.1:1070-13629 GCF_002891405.2 Cryptotermes secundus | reverse complement strand
AACTTTACGTGTTCCCCTCTGGAAATCAGAGAAATCCCAGCCACGTGTGTGGTTCATTGTGATTCCTTCCCTTCAGGAACTGTAACGTAATTGTCTGTACTGAATTTTCAAGTGAATTACGAGTTTATTTCATGATCTGGCTGTCCATGTGTAATCAGAGAAACGTAATTGTCCGAGCTGATTTCCAACTTGAATCAGAGTGTTCCATGATACGGCTGTCCTTGTGTGATCAGAGATTCCAAGCCACGTGTGTGGTTTCTTGTAACGGTAGAAGTATTGTTCATATTGAGTTTTTGAGCAGAATTGTAAGTGCGCCGTAACATGGCTGTCCTGTGGCTACGTAAGCGTAATCAGATGTGCTGATGCCTAGATTGAGTTGGTCAAGCAGTTCTGTTGTACCCTGTAATATTCTAGTCTCTTGTGTGTATTCCTTGGTTGTTTTTTTGTTCTGAATATTCTTTTGTAATAAATGTTCTATTGTCTCTGTGACTGCTTGTCGAATTTCATTGTAACAAAAGGGAGACCAAACTATAAGACTAGGGAGAGATCCCGGCTTCCAGTGAGCTGGTGTAACGGACACACACACCCCCTGGAGGGTGCACAAGGTAGCAACGCAAAGCTAGCAAGCTAGCAAAGTATATCTAGGAAGCTAGCAACGCAAAGCTAGCAAGCTAGGAACGAAAAGTTGGCAAGATAGCAACGCAAAGCTGGCAAGCTAGCAACGCAAGAATGGCAAGCTTGCAACGCATATCAAGCAAGTTAGCAACGCAAAGCTGGAAAGCTAGATCGCAAAGCTAGCAAGCTAGCAACGCAAAGATACCAAGCTAGCAACGCAAAAGTAGCAAGCTAGCAACGGAAAACTAGCAAGCTAGGAACGCAAATCTATCAAGGTAGCAACGCAAAGATAGCAAACTAGCAACGCAAAGCTAGCAAGATAGCAACGCATATTTAGCAAGAGAGCATCATACCAACCCAAAGCTAGAAAGACAGCAACGCAAAGCTAGCAAGATAGCAATGCATATATAACAAGCTAGCAACGCAAAGCTAGCAAGCTAGCAACGCAAAGCTGGCAAGATAGCAACACAAAGCTGGCAAGCTAGAAACGGAAGGATGGCAAGCTAGTAAGGCATATCTAGCAAGCTAGCAACGCAAATGTTGGCAAGCTAGCAACCCAAAATTAGCAAGATAACAACGCAAAGCTAGCAAGCTAGCAACGCATAGCTAGCAAGATAGCATCGAAAAGCTAGCAAGTTAGCAACACAAATCTAGTAATCTAGAAACCTAGCAACACAAAACTAGCAAGCTAGCAACGCAAAGGTAGCAAGCTAGCAACGATAAACTAGCAATCTATTAACGCAAAACTAGGAGGCTAGCAACGAAAGCTAGCAATGTTGCAACGCAAAAGCTGGCAAGTAGAAAAGCAAAGCTGGCAAGCTAGCAACGCAAACCTGCAAGCTCGTAACGCAAACCTGGCTAGATATCAACGCAAATCTGGAAAGCAAGAAACGCAAAGCTGGCAAGCTACCAACGCAAAGCTAGGAAGCTAGAAACGCATATCTAGCAGTCTAGCAAGCTGGCAATGCAAAGCTAGCAAGCAAGAAACACGAAAGCAAGCAAGCAACGCAAAACTAGCAAGATTGCAAAGCAAAGCTCGAAAGCTATGAACGCAAAGCTAGCGAGATAGCAACGCAAAGCTAGCAAGCTAGAAACTAAATCTAGTAACAAGAAACGCAAAGCAAGCAAGCAAGCAACCCATAGTTAGCAAGCTAGCAACTTAGAGCTAGCAAGCTAGGAACGAAAGTTTGAAAGCAATAAACACAAAGCAAGCAAGCAAGCAACGCAATGCTAGCAAGGTAGCAACGCAAAGCTAGTAAGCTAGCAACGCAAAGCTAGCAAGCTAGCTACGAAAGCTGGCAAGCAAGAAACGCAAACCAAGCAAGTAAGCATGCAACGCATAGCTAGCAAGCTAGAAATGCAAAACTAGCAAGCCTGCAACGTAAAAGAGAGCAAACTTGCAACGCAAACATAGCAGGCTAGCAACGCAAAGCTAGCAAGCTAGCAACGATAAAAGCTAGAAAGAGAGCAACGAAAAATGATAGCAAGATAACAAGGCATATCTAGCAATCTAATAAGCTAGCAACAAAAAGTTAGCAAACTAGCAACGCAAAGCTGGCAAGCTAGAAACGCAAAACTGGCAAGCTTGCAACGCATATCTAGCAAGCTAGCAACGCAAAGCTAGCAAGATAGATTGCAAAGCTAGCAAGATAGCAACGCAAAGCTACCAAGCTAGCAACGCAAAACTTGCAAGCTAGCAACGGAAAACTAGCAAGCTAGGGACGCAAAGCTACCAAGCTAACAACCCAAAAATAGCAAGTTAGCAACGCAAAGCTAACAAAAAAGCAACGCAAATCTAGCAATCTCTCATCCTAGCAACGCAAAACTAGTAAGACAGCAACGCAAAATTAGCAAGATAGCAAAGCATATCTAGAAATCTAGCAACGCAAAGCTAACAAGCTAGCAACGAAAAGCTGCCAAGATAGCAACGCAAAGCTGGCAAGCTAGCAACGGAAAATGGCAAGCTAGAAACGCATATGTAGCAAGCTAGCAACGCAAAGGTTGGCATGCTAGCAAAGCAACACTAGCAAGACAACAACGCAAAGGTAGCAAGCTAGCAACGCAGAGCTATAAAGATAGCAACGAAAAGCAAGCAAGTTAGCAACACAAATCTATCAATCTAGGAACCTAGCAACACAAAACTAGCAAGCTAGCAACGCAGAGCTATAAAGATAGCAACGAAAAGCGAGCATGTTAGCAACACAAATCTATCAATCTAGGAACCTAGCAACAGAAAACTAGCAAGCTAGCAACGCAAAGGTCACAAGCTATCAACGCCAAGCTAGCAATCAATTAACGCAAAACTAGGAGGCTAACAACGAAAGCAAGCAAACAAGGAACGCAAAGCAAACAAGGAAGAAAGCAACGCAAAGCTTGCCACTTAGCAGCACAAAGCTAGCGAGCTAGCAACGGAAAGGGAGCAAGGTAGCAACGAAAAACCTAGCATGCTAGCCACGCAAATCTAGCAAGTTAGCAATGAAAACCTGGCAAGCTAACAACGCAAAGCTGGCAAGGTACCAAAGAAAACTGGCAAGCTAGCAAAGCAAAGCTGGCAAGGTATCAACACAAAGCCTGCAAGCTAGCAACGCAATGCTAGCAAGCTAGAAACGCAAATATAGGAGGCTTGTAACGCAAAGCTAACAAGTTGCAACGCATATTTAGCATGCTAGCAAGATAGCAACGGATAGCTAGCAATGTTGCAACGCAAAAGCTGGCATGTAGAAACGCAAAGCTGGCAAGCTAGCAACTTAAAGCTGCAAGCTCGTAACGCAAACCTGGCTAAATATCAACGCAAAACTGGCAAGCTAGAAACGCAAACCTGGCGAGCTACCAACGGAAAGCTAGCAAGCTAGCAACGCATACCTAGCAGTCTAGCAGGATAGCAATGCAAAGCTAGCAAGCAAGAAACACGAAAGCAGGCAAGCAAGCAACGCAAAACTAGCAGGATTGCAAAGCAAAACTAGCAACCTAGGAACGCAAAGCTAGCGAGATAGCAACGCAAAGCTAGCAAGTTAACAACTAAAAAGTAACAAGAAACGCAAAGCAAGCAACCCATAGCTAGCAAGCTAGCAACGTAGAGTTAGCAAGCCAACAACTAAAGTTTGCAAGCAATAAACGCAAAGCAAGCAAGCAACGCAATGCCAGCAAGCTAGAAAAGCAAAGCTAGCAAGCTAGCAACGCAAAGCTAGCACGCAAGCAACGAAAGCTAGCAAGCAAGAAACGCAAAGCAAGCAAGCAAGCAAGCAAGCAACGCAAAGCTAGCAAGCTAGCAATGCAAAACTAGCAAGCCTGCAACGTAAAAGAAAGCAAACTAGCAACGCAAACATAGCAAGCTAACAACGCAAATCTAGCAAGCTAGCAAAGATAAAAGCTAGCAAGCTAGCAACGATAAATGCTAGCAAGCTAGCAACGCAAATATAGCAAGCAAGAAACGCAAAGCAAGCAAGCAAGCAAGCAAGCAACGCAAAGCTAGCAAGCTAGCTACGCAAAACAATCAAGCAGTAAAGCAACGCAAAGCAATCAAGCAAATAAGCAACACAAACCAAATAAGCTAGCAACGAAAGCAAGCAAAGAAAAAGCAAAGAAAGCAAGCAAGTTACCCAAAACAAGCAAGCTAAGAAGCAATGTAACGCAAGGAACAAGCAAGAAAGAAAGCAACGCAAACTAGAAATCAAGCAAGCAACACAATTCAAGCAAGCAACGAAAAGCAAGCAAGCAAGCAAAAACCGCAAACAAAGCTAGCAAACTTAACATAGAAAGCAAGCAAGCAACGCAAAGAAAGCATGAAAGTAAACGAAGCAAAGCAAGCCAACAAGCAAGCAACGCATAGCAAGCAAGCAAGCAAGAAACACAAAGCAAGTAAAGCAAGCAATGAACGCAAAGCAAGCATGCAGGGAAGAAGGCAAGAAAGCAACGCAAAGCAGGGAAGCAACGCAAAGCAAGCTAGGAACGCAAAGCTAGCAAGGTAGCAACTCAAAGCTAGCAAACTAGCCACCCAAAGCTAGCAAGCTAACAACGCAAAGCTAGCAAGCTATGAATGCAATCTATCAAGCTAGCAACGCAATCTGGCAAGCTAGAAACCTAAAGCTAGAAAGAGAGCAACGCAAAAATTGCAAGCTAAAAACGCAAAGCTAGCAAGCTGGCAACGCAACGCTAGGAAGCTAGGAACGCTAAGCTATCAAGCCAACAACGGAAAGCTAGCAAGCTTGCAAAGCAAAGCTAGCAAGCTAGCAACGCAAAGCTAAAGCGAGAAATTCAAATCAAGCTAGCAAGCAACGCAAAGCAAGCAAGCAAGAAACACAAAGCTAGCAAGATAGAAACGTATAGCTAGCAAGCTAGAAACGCAGAGCTAGCAAGATAGCAACGGAAGTCTACCAAGCTAGCAAGGCAAAGATAAAAACAAGCAACGCAAAGCTAGCAAGTTAGCAATGCAAAGCTAGCAAGCTAGCAACGCAAAGTTAGCAAGCTAGCAACGAAAAGCTAAAGCGAGAAACTCAAATCAAGCAAGCAAGCAACGCAAAGCAAGCAAGCATGGAACCCAAAGCTAGCAAGATAGAAACCTAAATCTAGCAAGTTAGAAACTCAAAGCTAGCAAGATAGCAACGGAAGTCTATCAAGCTAGCAAGGCAAAGCTACCAAACAAACAACGCAAAGCTAGCAAGCTAGCAATGCAAAGCTAGCAAGCTAGCAACGCAAATCTAGCAAGCAATCAAACTAGAAACGCAAATCTAGAGGGGCAACAAAGGAAAGGTAGCAAGCTAGCAACGAAAAGCTACAAAGCTAGCAACACAAACCTAACAAGCTTGCAACGCAAAGCTAGCAATGCAAATGTAGCAAGCTAGCAAAGCAAAGCTAGCAATCTAGCAAAGCAAGGCTAGCAAGGTAGCAACGCCAAGGTAGCAAGGTAGCAACGAAAATCTAGCATGATAGCAACGGAATAATAGCAAGTTAGCAACGGAAATGTAGCAAGCTAGCAACGCAAGCTAGAAAGAAACAAACACAAAGCAAGCAAGCAAAAAATCCAAAGCCAGCAAGCTAGCAAGGAACTCAAAGCTAATAAGCTAGCAACGCAAAAATAGCAAGCGAGCAACTCAAATCTGTCAAGCTACGAAGCTAGAATCGCAATGCTAACATACTAGCAACGCAAAGCTTGCAAGCTAGCACCGCAAAGCTTGCAAGCTAGCAACGTAAAGCTAGCAAGCTTGGAACGCTAAGCTAGCAAGCCAACAACGGAAAGCTAGCAAGCTAGCAACGCAAAGCTAGTAAGCTAGGAACGCAAAGCTAAAAAGAGAGAAACTCAAATCAAGAAATCAAGCAAAGCAAAGCAAGCAAGCATTTAAGGAACGCAAAGCTAGCAAAATAGAAACGCAAAGCTAGCAAGATTGCAACGTAAAGCTAGCTAGATAGCAACGGAAATGTAGTAAGCTAGCAACGCAAAGAAAGCAAGCTAGCAACGCAAAGACAGCAGGGTAACAACGAAAAGCTAGCAAACTATAAATGCGAAGCTAGCACGCTAGAAACGCAAATCTAGCAATCTATCAAACCAGCAACGCAGATCTAGCGGACAAAAACGGAAAGCTAGCAAGCTAGCAACGAAAATCAAGCAAGCTAGCAATCCAAACCTAGCAAGCTAGCAACGCAAAGAT
This sequence comes from Cryptotermes secundus, assembly GCF_002891405.2. Classification (NCBI taxonomy): domain Eukaryota; kingdom Metazoa; phylum Arthropoda; class Insecta; order Blattodea; family Kalotermitidae; genus Cryptotermes; species Cryptotermes secundus. The sequence goes on along the minus strand of NW_019724773.1, from coordinate 7,369 downwards.
AGCAACGCAAATCTAGCATGATGCCAAAGCAAAGCTAGCAATCTAGCAAAGCAAACAAGTGTGATAGCAACGAAAAGCTAGCAAGGTAGAAACGCAAATCTCTCATGATAGCAACGGAATAATAGCAAGTTAGCAAAGGAGAAATTGCAAGCTAGCAACGCAAAGCTAGCAAGCAACAAACACAAAACAAGCAAGCTAACAAGGAACCCAATGCCAGCAAGCAAGCAAGGAACGCAAAGCTAGTAAGCTAGCAACGCAAAATTAGTAAGGGAGCAACGCAAATCTGTCAAGCTACGAAGCTAGCATCGCAATGCTAGCATACTAGCAAATGAAAGTTAGCAAGATAGCAACGCAAAGCTAGCGAGCAAGATCCGCAAAGCAAACAAGCAAGCAAGCAAAGCAAAGCAATCCAGCTAGCAACGCAAAGTTAGCAATTTAGCAACGCAAAGCTAGCAAGCTTGAAACGCAAACCTAGCATGGTAGCTGCAACGCAAAGTTAGCTGGCTAGCAAGGCAAAACTAGCAAGTTAGAAACGCAAATCTAGCAACCTAGCAACACAAAGCTAGGAGGTTGGAAACGCAAATCTAGTAATTTGCACGATAGGAACGAAAAACTAGCAAGATAGCAACGCAAAACTTGCCAGCAAGAAACGCAAAAAAACAAGCAAGCAACGCAAATCAAGCAAACATGAAAGAAACGCAGAGCTAGCAAGCTTGCAAACCAAATGTAGAAAGCTAGCAAAGAAACCTGGTAAGCTAGCAAAGCAAAGCTAGAAAAGCAAAGCTAGCAAGCTATCAACGCAAAGCTAGCAAGCGTGCTACGCAAATTTAGCAAGATTGCTACGCAAAGAATGCAAGCTTGCAACTTAAATCTAATAAGATAGCAGCGCAAAGATAGCCAGATAGCAACGCAAATCTAGCAAGCTAGCAACGCAAAGCAGGGAAGATAGCAACGCAATCTATCAAGCTAGCAACGCAATCTAGCAAGATAACAACGCAAAGCTACAAGCTAGCAACGCATAGGTAGCAAGCTTGAAACGCAAAGCTAGCAAGGTGGCAACGCAAAGCTAGCAAGCTAGGAAAGTCACGCTTACAAACCCACAACGGAAAGCTAGCAAGCTAGCAACGCAAAGCCAGCAAGCTGACAACGCAATGCTAGCAAGGTATCAACGCAAAGCTAAAAAGCAAGAAACTAAAACCAAGCAAGCAATCAACGCAAAGAAAGCAAGCAAGCAAGGAACCCAGAGCTAGCAAGATAGCAACGCAAATCTAGCAAGATAGCAATCTAGCAATATAGCAAGCTAGCAACGCAAAGCTAGCAAACTAGCAACGCAAAGCTAACAAGCTAACAACGCAATGCTAGCAAACTAGCAACGCAAAGCTATCAAGGTAATAACGCAAAGCTAGCAAACTAACAATGCAAACAAGCAATCTAGCAACGCAATTCTAGCGGGCAACAGCGGAAAGCTATCAAGCAGGCAACGAAAATCTAGCAAACTATCAACACAAACCTAGCAAGATATCAACACAAAGCTAGCAAAGCAAAGCTAGCAATCTAGCAAAGCAAAGCAAGCAAGATAGCAACGCACAGCTAGCAAAATAGCAACGCAAAGCTAGTAACGCAAAACTAGCAAGCTAGCAACGGAAAGCAAGCACGCTAGAAACGCAAAGATATCAAGGAACAACGCAAAGCTTGCAAGCTAGCAACGCAATCTAGCAATTTTCAAGGTAGGAACGCAAAGCTAGCAAGCTAGAAACGCAAAAGTAGCCAGCAAGAAACGCAAAGAAAGCAAGCAAACAAAAAAAAATCAAGCAAGCCAGCAAGCAACGCAAAGCTACTAAGCTTGCAACGCAAATGTAGAAAGCTAGCAACGCAATGGTGCAAGCCAGCAACGGAAAGCTGGCAAGCTAGCAACTCAAAACTAGCAACCAAGAAACGCAAAGCTAGCAACCAAGCATCGAAACTTGGCAAGCGTGCTACGCAAAAATAGCAAGCTTGTTAAGCAAAGATAGCAAGCTTGCAACGCAAAGCAAATGAGCTAGCAACTCAAAACTAACAAGCAAGCTACGCAAACTCAGCAAGCTAGCAACGCAAAGCTAGCAAGCTAGCAAAACAAATCTAGCAAGCTAGCAAGCTAGCAACGCAAAGGTAGCAAGATAACAACGGAAAAATAGCAAGCTAGCAACGCAATGCTAGCAAGCGTGCTACTCAAAGATAGCAAGCTTGCTACGCAAAGATAACAAGCTTCCATCGCAAAGCAAATAAGCTAGAAATGCAAATCTAGCAAGCTACCAACGCAAATTTAGCAAGATAGAAACGGAAAAATAGCAAGCTAGCAACGCAAAACTAGCAAGTTAGCAAAGAAAACTAGCAAGCAAGAAACACAAAGCAAGCAAGCAAGGACCCAAAGCAAGCAAGCAAGCAAAATACGCAAAGCTAGCATGCTAGCAACGCAAAGCTAGCAAGATAGCAACGCAAATTTATCAAGCTAGCAAACGCATAGTTCCAAGCTAGCAACGCAAGGCTAGCAAGCAAGAACCGCAAAGCAAACAGCAGTAAAGCAACCCAAAGCAAACAAGTTAGCAACGCTAAGCTAGCAAGCTAGCAACGCAAAGCTAGCAAGAAACGCTTATCTAGCAAGCTAGTAAAGCAATGCTAGCAAGCTAGCAATGAAAAAATCTAGCAAGCTAGCAACGCAAAGCAAGCACGTTAGCTACGCAAAGCATGGAAGCAAGGAACTCAAAGCTTGCAAGCTAGCAACGGAAAGCTAGCAAATTAGCAACGCAAAGCTAGCAAGCTAGCAACGCAATGCTAGCAAATTAGCAACGCATGGCTAGCAAGCTTGTTATTCAAAACTAGCGTACTAGCAAAGAAAGCTAGCAAGGTACGCAAGGCAAGTAAGCAAGCAAGCAACGCAAAGCAAGGAAGAAAGCAACGCAAAGCGAGCAAGCTAGCAACGCAAATGAAGCAAGCTAGCAACGCAAATTTAGCAAGCTAGCAACGGAAAGCTAGCCAGCTAGCAACGCAAAGCTAGCAAGCTAGAAACGCAAAGGTTAGAAAGCTTGCTACGCAAATCTAGCCAGCTAGCAACGCAAAGCTAGCAAGAAACGCAAAGGAAGCAAGCAAGCAAGCAAGGCAAACAAGGAAGCAAGCAACGCAAAGCTAGCAAGCTAGGAACGAAAATGTAGCAAGCTAGCAACTCAAATTTAGCATGCTAGCAACGGGAAGGTAGCAGGCTAGCAACCCAAATCTAGGAAGTTAGAAACGCAAAGCTAGCTGGCTAACAAAGCAAAGCTAGCATGCTAGCAACGCAAGGGTAGCAAGCTTGCTACGCAAAGCTAACAAGCTAGCAAAGCACAGCTAGCATGTTAGCAATGCAAATCTAGTAAGCTAACAACGAAAATCTAGCAAGCTAGCATGCTAGCAACGTAAAAGTAGCAAGGTAGCAACGCAACGCTAGGAAGCTAGCAACGCAAACCTAGCAAGCTACCAACGCAAAGCTAGCAAGCTAGAATCGCAAAGCTAGCAAGATAGCAACGCAAAGCTAGCAAGGTAGCAACGCAAAACTAGCAAGCTAGCAAAGGAAAGCTAGCAACTTAGCAACGCACACCTAGCAAGCTAGCAAAGCAAATCTAGCAAGCTATCAAACTAGCAACGCAAATCTAGCTGGCACCAACGGAAATTTATCAAGCAAGCAACGAGAAGCTAGCAAGCTAGCAACAAATACCTAGCCAGCTAGCAACGCGAAGCTAGCAAGCTAGAAAAGAAAGCTAGAAATCTAGCAAAGCAAAGCTAGCAAGATAGCAACGCAAACAAGCAAGGTAGCAACGCAATTCTTGCATGATAGCAACGGAAGAATAGCAGCCTAGCAACGTAAAAATAGCAAGCTACAATGCAAAGCAAGCAAGCAAGAAACACAAAAAAGCAAGCAAACAAAGAACACAAAGCCAGCAATCAAGCAAGCAACGCAAATCTAGTAAGCTAGCAACGCAAAAATAGCAAGAGAGCAACGCAAAATCTGTCAAGCTAGCAACGCAAATCTAGCAAGATATCAACGGAAAAATAGCAAGCTAGCAACGCAAAGGTAGCAAGCATGCTACTCAAAAATAGCAAGCTTGCTACGCAAAGATAACCGGATTCCAACGCAAAGCTAATAAGCTAGCAACGCAAATCTAGCAAGATACCAACGCAAATCTAGCAAGACAGCAACGGAAAAATAGCAAGCTTGCAACGCAAAGCTAGCAAGCTAGCAAAGCAAAACTAGCAAGCAAGAAACACAAAGCAAGCAAGCAAGGAACCCAAAGCAAGCAAGGAAGCAAAATATGCCGAGCTAGCATGCTAGCAAAGCAAATCTATCAAGCTAGAAACCCAAATTTGTCAAGCTAGCAAACGGAAAGTGCCAAGCTAGCAAAGCAAGGTTAGCAAGAACGAACCGCAAAGCAAAACAGCAAGCAAGCCTCGCATAGCAAACAATCTAGCAACGCTAAGCTAGCAAGCTAGCAACGCAAACCTAGCAAGGAAGAAACGCAAAGCAAGCAAGCAAGAATCGCATATCTAGCAAGGTATTAACGCAAAGCTAGCAATCTAGCAATGAAAAAATCTAGCAAGCTAGCAACGCAAAGCTATCACGTTAGCTACGCAAAGCAACGAAGCAAGCAACGCAAAGCTAGCAAGCTAGCAACGCAAATGTAGCAAGCTAGCAACCCAACGCTAGCCAGCTAGCAACGCAAACCTAGCAAGGAAGAAACGTAAAGCAAGCAAGCAAGCAACGCATATCAAACAAGCTAGCAACGCTAAGCTAGCAAGCTAGAAACACAAAGCTAGCAAGCTAGCAACGCAATGCTAGCAAGCTTGCAAGGCAAGGCTAGCAAGCTTCCTTTGCAAAGCTAGCAAGCTAGCAAAGAAAAGTTAGCAAGGAACGCAAAGCAAGCAAGCAAGCAACGCAAAGCAAGGAAGCAAGCAACGCAAAGCTAGCAAGCTAGCAACGCAAATGTAGCAAGCTAGCAACGCAAAGTTAGCAAGCTAGCAACTGAAAGCTAGCAAGCTAGAAACACAAAGCTAGCAAGCTAGCAACGCAAAGCTAGCAAGCTAGAAACGCAAAGCTAGCTAGCTAGCAACGCAAAGTTAGCAATCTAGCAACGCTAGGGTAGAAAGCTTCCTACGCAGAGCTAACAAGCTAGCAACGCACAGCTAGCAAGATAGCAATGCAAATCTAGCAAGGTAACAAAGCAAATCTAGCAAGCTAGCAACGCAAAGCTAGCAAGCTAGAAACGCAAAGCTAGCTAGCTAGCAACGCAAAGTTAGCAATCTAGCAACGCTAGGGTAGAAAGCTTCCTACGCAGAGCTAACAAGCTAGCAACGCACAGCTAGCAAGATAGCAATGCAAATCTAGCAAGGTAACAAAGCAAATCTAGCAAGCTAGCAACGCAAAGCTAGCAAGCTATCAAATTTGCAACTCAAATCTAACGGGCAACAACAGAAAGCTAGCAAGCTAGCAACGAAAATCTAGCTAGCTAGCAACACAAATCTAGCCAGCAAGAGACCCAAAGCAAGAAAGCAAGCAAGGTACGCAAAGCTAGCATGCTAGCAAAGCAAAAATTAGCAAGATAGCAACGCAAATTTAGCAAGCTAGAAACGCAAATCAGGCAAGTTAGCAACGCAAGGCTAGCAAGCAAGAACCGCAGAGTATACATGCAAGCAAGCAACGCAAAGCAAACAAGCTAGCAACGCAAAGCTAGCAAGCTTGCAACCTAAAATGTAACAAGCAAGCAACGCAATCATAGCAAGCAAGAAACGCAAAGAAAGCAAGCAAGCAAGCAAGCAACGCAGAGCAATCAAGCAAACAATCAACGCAAAACCAAGCAAGCAAGCAAGCAATGAATCAAGCAAACAAGCATGCAAAAAATCAAGAAAGTTACGAAAAACAAGCAAGCAACCAAGAAAGGCAACGCAAGGAAGCAAGCAAGAAAGTAAGGGACGCAAACTAGCAAACAAGCAAGCAACAAAATGCAAGCCAGCAACGCAAAGCAAGCAAGCAAGCAAAAACCGAAAAGTAAGCTAGCAAGCAAAGCAAAGCAAGCAACAAACACAAAGCAAGTAAATCAAGCAAGGAACGCAAAGGTAGCAAGCAGGCAAACAGACAAGAAGGCATCGCAAAGCAGGCTAGCAACGCAAAGCACGCAGCAACGCAAAGCTAGCAAGGTATCAACGCAAAGCTAGCAAGATAGCCAACCAAAGCTAGCAAGCTAGCAACGCAAAGCTAGCAAGCTAGCAACGCATTCTATCAAGCTAGCAACGCA
>NW_019724773.1:0-1046 GCF_002891405.2 Cryptotermes secundus | reverse complement strand
CAACGCAAAACTAGCAGAGCTAGGATCGCTAAGCTAGCAAGCTAACAACGTAAAGCTAGCAAGCTAGCAACGCAACGCTAGCAATCTAGCAACGCAAATCTAGCAGGCTAGACAACGCAAAGCTAAACGCAAGAAACTCAAATCAAGGAAGAAAGCAACACAAAGCAAGCAAGCTAGCAAGGAACGCAAAGATAGCAAGATAGAAACTCAATGCTAGCAAGCTAGCAAAGTAAAGATAGCAAGATAGCAAGGGAAAGCTAGCAAGCTGGCAACGCAAAGCTAGCAAGCAAGCAACGCCAACCTAGCAAGGTAGAAACGCATATCTAGTAAGCTAGCAAGCTAGCAACGCAAAGGTTACAAGCTAGCAACGCGAAGGTAGCAAGCTAGCAACGCAAAGCTAGCAAGCTAGTAACGCAAAGCTAGCAAGCTATTAACGCAAATTTAGCAAGATAACAACGCCAAATTAGCAACCTGGACACGCATATCAAGCAAGGTAGCAACGTAAAGGTACATGCTAGCAAGGCAAAGCTAGCAACGCAAAGCTAGCAATCTAGCAACGCAAAGCTAGCAATCTATCAACGCAAAGCTAGCAAGCTAGCAACGCAAATCTTGCAAGCAAGAAACGCAAACAATCAAGAAAGCAAGGAAGCAATGCAAAGCTAGTAAGCTAGCAACGCAAAGCTAACAACCTAGCAACGCAATGCTAGCTACACAGATCTATTTGGCTAGCATCGCAAAGCTAGGAAGGTAAAAACGCAAAGCTAGTAAGCTAGCTACGCAAATCTAGCAAGCTATAAAACTACCAACGCAAATGTAGACGGCAACAACAGACAACTAGCAAGCTAGCAACGAAAAGCTAGCTAGCTAGCAACACAAATCTAGCAAGATAGCAACGTAAATTTAGGAAGCTAGCAACGCAAAGCTAGCAAACAAGAAACGCACACAAGAAAGAAAGCAAACAATCAACGCAAGGCTAACAAGCTAGCAACAAAAAGCTAGCAAGCAACAACGCAAAGCTAGACGCGCAAAACTAGCAAAGCAAAACC
>NW_019724772.1:72891-75590 GCF_002891405.2 Cryptotermes secundus | reverse complement strand
GCTATCTTGCTAGATTTTCGTTGCTATCTTGCTAGCTTTGCGTTGTTAGCTTGCTAGAATTGCGTTGCTTGCTTGTTTGCTTTGCTTTTCTTCCTTGCTAGCCTTGCGTTGCTAGCTTGCTAGATTGCTAGATTAGCGTTTGTAGCTTGCTACCTTTGCGTTGCTATCTTGATAGTTTTGCTTTGCTAGCTTGGTTGCTTTTCGTAGATATCTTGTTATTTTTGCGTTACTCCCTTGCATGCTTTGCGTTGCTCGCTTGCTAGGTTTGCGTTGCTATCTTGCCAGCTTTGCGTTGCTATTTATCCAGCTTTGCGTTTCTAGCTTGCTAGTTTTGCGTGGCTGGCTTGGTAGCTTTGCGTAGCTAGCTTGTTAGATTTGCGTTGCTAGGTTGCTTGCTTTGCATAGCTTGCTTGCTAGTTTGGCTTTGCTAACATGGTAGCTTTGCGTTGCAAGCTTGCTAGCTTTTCTTTCTGTCTTGCTTGCTTTGCGTTGCTAACTTGATATCTTTGCGTTGCTAGCTTGCTAGTTTCCCGCTGCTAACTTGCTAGATAGGGTTTGCTAGATTGCCAGGTTTGCGTTGCTAGCTTGCCAGCTTTGCGTTTCTATCTTACAAGTTTGCGTTTTATATTTTGCCAGCGTTCCGTTGCTAGCTTCCTTGATTTGCGTGGCTAGCTTGCTAGATTTGCGTTGCTTCATTGCTAGATTTCCGTTCCTAGATTACTAGCTTTTAGTTGCTAGCATTCTAGCTTTGAGTTGCTAGCATGCTAGCTTTGCGTTGTTAGCTTGGTAGTTTTGCGTGGGTAGCTTGCAATTTTTGCGTTGCTAGTTGCTAGTTTTATTTTGCTATCTTGGTAGCTTTGCGTTGCTAACATGCTAGCTAGCGTTCTATCTTGCTAGCTTTGCTTTGCTTGCTTGCTAGCTTTGCGTTGCTAGCTTGCTAATCTTGCGTTGCCAGCTTGCTAGGTTTGCGTGTCTATCTTGCTAGCTTGTCGTTGCTAGCTTGCTAATTTTGCGTTGCTACCTAGCTATCTTTGCGTTGCTACTTTGCTAGATTACTAGATATTCGTTGCAAGCTTGAAAGATTTACTTCGCTATCTTGCTATCTTTGCGTTGCTAACTTGCTAGCTTGGCGTTGCTAGCTTGGTAGATTTGCGTTGCTAGCTTGCTAGATTTGTGTTGCTAGTTGCTAGTTTTAGGTTGCTATCTTGGAAGTTTGCGTTGCTAACACGCTATCGTTTCGTTCTAGCTTGCTAGCTTTGCTTTGCTTGCTTGCTAGCTTTGCGTTGCTAGCTTGTTAGCTTTTCGTTGCTAGCTTGCGTGAATTGCGTTGCTAGCTTGCTTGCATTTCGTTGCTAGCTTACTAGTTTGGCGTTGCTAGCTTGGTAGCTTTCCGTTTCTAGCTTGAAAGCTTTGCGTTCTTGCTTGCTTGTTTGGGTTACTAGCTTGCTATCTTTTCGTTGCTAGCTTGCTAGCTTTGGTTTGCTGGCTTGCTAGCTTTCCGTTGCTGGTTTGCTAGATATGCGTTGCCGGATTGCCAGCTTTGAATTGCCAGCTTGCCAGCGTTGCGTTGGTAGCTTGCCAGGTTTGTGTTGCTATCTTGCCAATTTGCGTTGCTATCTTGCCAGCTATGCGTTGATAGTTTGCTAGATTTGCGTGGATAGCTTGCTCGCTTTGCGTTACAACCTTGCTAGCTTTGCGTTGCTATCTTGCCAGCTTTGGGTTGCTGGCTTGGTAGCTTTGCGTGGCTAGCTTGGTATCTTTGCGTTGCTAGCTTGTTAGTTTTGCGTTGCTATTAGGCTGGCTTTGTGTTGCTACCTTGCGAGATTTGCGTTGCTAGCTGGTTATCTTTGCGTTGATCTCTTGCTTGGTTTGCGATGCTTTCTTGCTAGTTTTGCGTTCCTAGCTTGCCAGCTTTGCGTTGCCATCTTGTCAGATTTGCTTTGCTAGCTTGCAAGTTTGCGCTTATAGCTTGCCAGCTTTGCGTTGCTAGCTTGCTAGATTTGCGTGGATAGCTTGTAGTATATGCGTTGCTAGCTTGCTAATTTTGCCTTTCAAGCTTGATAGCTTTGCGTTGCTACCTTGCTAGTTTTGTGTTGCTAGCTTGCTAGCAATGCGTGTCTTGCTTGCTTGCTTCGCTTTTCTTGCTTGCTAGCTTTGCGTTGCTAGCTTGCTAATTTGCGTTGCTAGCTTGGTAGACTTTCATTGCTAGCTTGCTAGGTTTGCGCTTTCAGCATTCTACGTTTGCGTTGCTACCTTGCTAGCTGGGCGTGGCTAGCTTGATAGCTTTGCTTTGCTAGCTACCTAGCTTTGCAATGCTAGCTTGCAGGATTGCTAGATATGCGTTGATAGCTTGCTAGCATTCCGTTGATATCTTGCTAGCTTTGCGTTGCTAGCTTGCTACCTTTGCGTTGCTAGCTTGTTAGCTTTGCGTTGCTAGCATGCTAGTTTTCCGTTGCTAGGTTGCTATCTTTGCTTTGCTAGCTTTCTAGATATGCGTTGCTAGCTTTCCAATTTTGCGTTGCTAGCTTGCCAACCATTCGTTGCTAACCAGCCATCCTTGCGATGCTAGCTTGCTAGATTTGCGTTGCTAGCTTGCTAGATTGCTAAATAAGCGATGCTAGCTTGCTTTCTTTACGTTGCTATCTTGCTAGATTGCGTTTCTAACTTGCTACCTTTGTGTTGCTCTCTTGCTAGCTTTG
>NW_019724772.1:70598-72822 GCF_002891405.2 Cryptotermes secundus | reverse complement strand
GCTAGCCTGCTAGATATGCGTTGCTAGTTTGCCAACTTTGCGTTGCTAACTTGCCAGCTTTGCGTTTCTAGATTGCCAGCTTTGCCTTGCTAGCTTGCTAGCTTTCATTTGCTAGTTTGCTAGCTTGCTAGATTTGCGTTGCTATTTTATCTTCTTTTGAGTTGCTAGCATGCTAGCTTTGTGTTTCTAAATTGCTAGCTTTGCGTTGTTAGCTTGCTAGTTTGCGTTGCTAGCTTGCCAACTTTGCGTTGCTAGCTTGCCAGCTTTGCGTTGCTAGCTTGCTAGATTTGCGTGGCTAGATTGCTAGATTTGCGTTGCTTCCTTGCATGCTTTTCGTTGCTATCTTGCTGGCATGCTTTGTTAGATTGCCAGCTTTGCGTTCTAGCTTGCCAGCTTTGCTTTGCTTGCTTGCTAGCTTTGCCTTGCTAGCATGGTAGCTTTTCGTTGCTAGCTTGTTAGCTTTACGTTGTTAGCTTCATAGCTTTGCGTTGCTAGCTTGCTAGCTTTGCGTTGCTAGTTTTAGCTTTGCGTTGCTAGCTTGCTAGCTTTGTTTTGCTATCATTCTAGCTTTGCGTAGCTAGTTTGCCAGATTTGCTTTGCTAGCTTGCCAGGTTTGCGTTGCTAGCTCCCTAAGTGTGTGTTGCTACCTTGCCATCTGTGCGTTGCTATCTTGCCAGCTTTGCGTTGCTAACTTGCTAGATTTGCGTGGCAAGCTTGCTATCTTTGAGTTGCCAGCTTGCTAGTTTTGCGATGCTAACTTGCCAGCATAGACTTGCTTGTTTTCTTGCTTTGCGTTTCTTGCTTGCTAGCTTTGCGTTGATATCTTACTGGTTTTCCTTTGCTAGCATAGTATTTTTGCGTTGCTAGCTTTCTAGATTTGGTGGCTAGCTTGCTAGATTTGCGTGGCTACCTTGCTATCTTTGTTTTGCTAACTTGCTAACTTTGCGTTGCTAGCTTTACGTTTTTAGCAACCTAGATTAGCGTTGCTAGCTTGCTAGCTTTGCGTTCTATCTTGCTTGTTTTGCGTTTCTAGCTTGCCATCTTTGCGTTGCTAGCTTGTTAGCTTTGCGTTGCTAGCTTGCTAGCTTTGCGTTGCTAGCTTGCTCTCTTTGCGTTGCTAGCTTGCTATATATGCGTTGCTAGCTTTCCAGTTTTGCGTTGCAATCTTGCCAGCTTCGCATTGCTAGGTTGCCAGCTTTGCGCTGCTAGATTGCTAGCTTTGCCTTCCTATCTTGCTAATTTTGCGTAGCTAGCTTGCTAGCTTTGCATTGCTACCTTGCTATCTCTCCGTTCCTAGCTTGCTAGATTTTCGTTGCTAGCTTGCTAGCATTGCGTTGCTTCCTTGTTTGCTTGCTTTGCTTTCTTGCTTGCTAGTTTTCGTTTCTATCTTGCTAGTTTTTTGTATCTAGCTTGCTATTTATGCGTTGCTAGCTTGCTTGCTTTGCGATGCTAGCTTGCATGTTTTGCTTTGCTAGCTTGCCAGCTTTGCGTTGCTAGCTTGCTACATTGGCGTTGCTAGCTTGTTAGCTTTGCGTTGCTAGCATGCTAGTTTTCCGTTGCTAGGTTGCTAACTTTGCTTTGCTAGCTTAATAGATATGCGTTGCTTGCTTTCCAATTTTGCGTTGCTAGCTTGCCACCCATGCGTTGCTAACTAGCCAGCTTTGCTTTGCTAGCTTGCTTGATTTGCGTTGCTAGCTTGATAGATTTCTAAATAAGCGTTGCTATCTTGCTTGCTTTGCGTTGCTTTCTTTCTAGCTTTGCGTTGCTAGCTTGCTATCTTTGCGTTGAACTCTTGCTAGCTTGGCGTTGCTAGCTTGCTTGCTTTGCGTTCCTAGCTTGCTAGCTTGCTAGATTTGCGATGCTAGCTTGCTAGCATTTCGTTGCTAGAATGCTAACTTTGCGTTACAAGTTTGCTAGCTTTCCGTTGCTAGCTTGCTAGGTATGCGTTGCTAGCTTGCCATCTTTGCATTGCTAACTTGACAGCTTTGCTTTTCTAGATTGCCAGCTTTGCCTTGCTAGGTTTGCTAGCTTTGCGTTGCTAGCTTGCTAGCTTTCCGTTGCTGGTTTGATAGCTTGCTATATTAGCCTTGCTTGTTTTGCTAGTTTTGAGATGCTAGCTTGCTAGCTTTGCGTTTCTAAATTGCTAATTTTGCGTTGCTAGCTTGCTAGTTTGCGTTGCTAGCTTGCCAAATTTGCGTTGCTAGCTTGCCAGCTTTGCGTTTCT
>NW_019724772.1:41743-70235 GCF_002891405.2 Cryptotermes secundus | reverse complement strand
TTTGCTAACTTGCTAACTTTGCGTTGCTAGCTTTACGTTTTTAGCAACCTAGATTAGCGTTGCTAGCTTGCTAGCTTTGCGTTCTATCTTGCTTGTTTTGCGTTTCTAACTTGCCATCTTTGCGTTGCTAGCTTGTTAGCTTTGCGTTGCTAGCTTGCTAGCTTTGCGTTGCTAGCTTGCTCTCTTTGCGTTGCTAGCTTGCTATATATGCGTTGCTAGCTTTCCAGTTTTGCGTTGCAATCTTGCCAGTTTCGCATTGCTAGGTTGCCAGCTTTGCGCTGCTAGATTGCTAGCTTTGCCTTCCTATCTTGCTAATTTTGCGTAGCTAGCTTGCTAGCTTTGCATTGCTACCTTGCTATCTCTCCGTTCCTAGCTTGCTAGATTTTCGTTGCTAGCTTGCTAGCATTGCGTTGCTTCCTTGTTTGCTTGCTTTGCTTTCTTGCTTGCTAGTTTTCGTTTCTATCTTGCTAGTTTTTTGTATCTAGCTTGCTATTTATGCGTTGCTAGCTTGCTAGCATTGCGTTGCTTCCTTGTTTGCTTGCTTTGCTTTCTTGCTTGCTAGTTTTCGTTTCTATCTTGCTAGTTTTTTGTATCTAGCTTGCTATTTATGCGTTGCTAGCTTGCTAGCATTGCGTTGCTTCCTTGTTTGCTTGCTTTGCTTTCTTGCTTGCTAGTTTTCGTTTCTATCTTGCTAGTTTTTTGTATCTAGCTTGCTATTTATGCGTTGCTAGCTTGCTAGCATTGCGTTGCTTCCTTGTTTGCTTGCTTTGCTTTCTTGCTTGCTAGTTTTCGTTTCTATCTTGCTAGTTTTTTGTATCTAGCTTGCTATTTATGCGTTGCTAGCTTGCTAGCATTGCGTTGCTTCCTTGTTTGCTTGCTTTGCTTTCTTGCTTGCTAGTTTTCGTTTCTATCTTGCTAGTTTTTTGTATCTAGCTTGCTATTTATGCGTTGCTAGCTTGCTAGCATTGCGTTGCTTCCTTGTTTGCTTGCTTTGCTTTCTTGCTTGCTAGTTTTCGTTTCTATCTTGCTAGTTTTTTGTATCTAGCTTGCTATTTATGCGTTGCTAGCTTGCTAGCATTGCGTTGCTTCCTTGTTTGCTTGCTTTGCTTTCTTGCTTGCTAGTTTTCGTTTCTATCTTGCTAGTTTTTTGTATCTAGCTTGCTATTTATGCGTTGCTAGCTTGCTAGCATTGCGTTGCTTCCTTGTTTGCTTGCTTTGCTTTCTTGCTTGCTAGTTTTCGTTTCTATCTTGCTAGTTTTTTGTATCTAGCTTGCTATTTATGCGTTGCTAGCTTGCTAGCTTTGCATTGCTACCTTGCTATCTCTCCGTTCCTAGCTTGCTAGATTTTCGTTGCTAGCTTGCTAGCATTGCGTTGCTTCCTTGTTTGCTTGCTTTGCTTTCTTGCTTGCTAGTTTTCGTTTCTATCTTGCTAGTTTTTTGTATCTAGCTTGCTATTTATGCGTTGCTAGCTTGCTTGCTTTGCGATGCTAGCTTGCATGTTTTGCTTTGCTAGCTTGCCAGCTTTGCTTTGCTAGCTTGCTACATTGGCGTTGCTAGCTTGTTAGCTTTGCGTTGCTAGCATGCTAGTTTTCCGTTGCTAGGTTGCTAACTTTGCTTTGCTAGCTTAATAGATATGCGTTGCTTGCTTTCCAATTTTGCGTTGCTAGCTTGCCACCCATGCGTTGCTAACTAGCCAGCTTTGCTTTGCTAGCTTGCTTGATTTGCGTTGCTAGCTTGCTAGATTTCTAAATAAGCGTTGCTATCTTGCTTGCTTTGCGTTGCTTTCTTTCTAGCTTTGCGTTGCTAGCTTGCTATCTTTGCGTTGAACTCTTGCTAGCTTGGCGTTGCTAGCTTGCTTGCTTTGCGTTCCTAGCTTGCTAGCTTGCTAGATTTGCGATGCTAGCTTGCTAGCATTTCGTTGCTAGAATGCTAACTTTGCGTTACAAGTTTGCTAGCTTTCCGTTGCTAGCTTGCTAGGTATGCGTTGCTAGCTTGCCATCTTTGCATTGCTAACTTGACAGCTTTGCTTTTCTAGATTGCCAGCTTTGCCTTGCTAGGTTTGCTAGCTTTGCGTTGCTAGCTTGCTAGCTTTCCGTTGCTAGCTTGCTAGGTATGCGTTGCTAGCTTGCCATCTTTGCATTGCTAACTTGACAGCTTTGCTTTTCTAGATTGCCAGCTTTGCCTTGCTAGGTTTGCTAGCTTTGCGTTGCTAGCTTGCTAGCTTTCCGTTGCTAGCTTGCTAGGTATGCGTTGCTAGCTTGCCATCTTTGCATTGCTAACTTGACAGCTTTGCTTTTCTAGATTGCCAGCTTTGCCTTGCTAGGTTTGCTAGCTTTGCGTTGCTAGCTTGCTAGCTTTCCGTTGCTAGCTTGCTAGGTATGCGTTGCTAGCTTGCCATCTTTGCATTGCTAACTTGACAGCTTTGCTTTTCTAGATTGCCAGCTTTGCCTTGCTAGGTTTGCTAGCTTTGCGTTGCTAGCTTGCTAGCTTTCCGTTGCTAGCTTGCTAGGTATGCGTTGCTAGCTTGCCATCTTTGCATTGCTAACTTGACAGCTTTGCTTTTCTAGATTGCCAGCTTTGCCTTGCTAGGTTTGCTAGCTTTGCGTTGCTAGCTTGCTAGCTTTCCGTTGCTGGTTTGATAGCTTGCTATATTAGCCTTGCTTGTTTTGCTAGTTTTGAGATGCTAGCTTGCTAGCTTTGCGTTTCTAAATTGCTAATTTTGCGTTGCTAGCTTGCTAGTTTGCGTTGCTAGCTTGCCAAATTTGCGTTGCTAGCTTGCCAGCTTTGCGTTTCTAGCTTGCTAGAATTGCGTGGCTAGCTTGCTAGCTTTGCGTTGCTTCCTTGCAAGCTCTTCGTTGCTAGCTTGCTATCTATGCTTTGTTAGATTGCCAGCTTTGCGTTGCTGTCTTGCCAGCTGTGCGTTCTTAGTTTGCCAGCTTTGCGTTCCAGCTTGCCAGCTTTGCTTTGCTTGGTTGCTATCTTTGCCTTTCAGGCATGGTAGCTTTCCGTTGCTAGTTTGTTAGATTTACGTTGTTAGCTTCCTAGATTTGCGTTGTTAGCTTGCTAGCTTTGCGTTGCTAGTTTTTTAGCTTTGCGTTGCTAGCTTGCCAGCTTTGCGTTGCTAGCTTGCCAGCTTTGCGTTGCTAGCTTCCCAGGTGTGTGTTGCTAGCTTGCCAGCTGTGCGTTGCTAGCTTGCCAGCTTTCCGTTGCTAACTTGCTAGATTTGCGTGGCAAGATTTCTAGCTTTGCGTTGCAACCTTGCTAGATTTCCGTTGCAAGCTTGCTAGCTTTGAGTTGCTAGCTTGCTATCTTTGCTTTGTAGGTTGCAGGCTCTGGGTGCTAGATTGCTAACATTACGTAGCTAACTTGCTATCTTCCCGTTGCTAACTTGCAAGATATGCGTTGATAGCTTGCCAGATTCTCGTTGCTAGATTGCTATCGTTTTGTTAATTTGCTAGCTTTGTGTTGCTAGCTTGCAAGCTTACAGTTGCTAGCTTTTTAGTTTTTCGTTGCTAGCTATCTAGCTTTGTTTTCTAGCATGCTAGCTTTGCTTTGCTAGCTTGTTAGCTTTGCGTTGCTAGCGTGAAATCTGTGGGTTGCTTGCTTGCCAGGTGTGCGTTGGTAGCTTTCCAGACTTGCGTTGCAAGTTTGCCAGCTTTGCGTTGCTAGCTTGCAAGCTTGCCAGCTTTGCGTTGCTAGCTTGCTAGATATGCGTGGCTAGCTTGCTAGCTTTGCGTTGCTACCTTGCTTCCTTTCCTGTGCTAGCTTTCTACTTTGCGTTGCTAGCTTGCTAGCATTGCTCCTCTTTGTTTAATTGCTTTGCGTTACTTGCCTGCTAGCTTTGCTTTGCTAGCTTGCCAGCTTTGCGTTGCAAGCTTGCTAGATGGCTATATTTGCGTTGGTAGCTTGCTAGCTTTGCGTTTCCAGGTTGCCAGCTGTGCGTTGCTAGCTTGCCAGCTTTGCGTTGCCAGCTTGCTAGATGGCTATATTTGCGTTGGTAGCTTGCTAGCTTTGCGTTTCCAGGTTGCCAGCTGTGCGTTGCTAGCTTGCCAGCTTTGCGTTGCCAGCTTGCTAGATGGCTATATTTGCGTTGGTAGCTTGCTAGCTTTGCGTTTCCAGGTTGCCAGCTGTGCGTTGCTAGCTTGCCAGCTTTGCGTTGCCAGCTTGCTAGATGGCTATATTTGCGTTGGTAGCTTGCTAGCTTTGCGTTTCCAGGTTGCCAGCTGTGCGTTGCTAGCTTGCCAGCTTTGCGTTGCCAGCTTGCTAGATGGCTATATTTGCGTTGGTAGCTTGCTAGCTTTGCGTTTCCAGGTTGCCAGCTGTGCGTTGCTAGCTTGCCAGCTTTGCTTTGCCAGCTTGCTAGATTTGCGTGGCTTGCTTGCTTACTTTGATTTGCCAGGTTTCTAGCTTTGCGTTGCTACTTGCTAGCATTGCGTTGCTAGCTTGCTAGCATTGCGTTGCTTGCTTGGTAGCATTGCGTTGCTTGTTTTCTTGCTTTGCGTTTCTTGCTTGCTAGCTTTGCGTTGTTATCTGGTCAGATTTGCATTGCTAATTTGCCAACATTGCCTTGCTATCTTGCTAGATTTGTGTGGCTAGCTTGCTAGATTTTCGTTGTTATCTTGATAGCTTGGCGTTTTAGCTTGGTGGCTTTACGTTGCTAGCTATCTAGCTTTGCGTTGCTAGCTTGCTATATTGCTAGATATGCGTTGCTAGCTTGCTAGCTTGGCGTTGCTAGCTTGGTTGCTTTGCGTTGCTAGCTTGCTAGCTTCCCGTTGCTAACTTGCTAGATATGCTTTGCCAGCTTGCCAGCTTTGCGTTGCCAGCTTGCCAGCAATGCGTTGCTAGCTTGCCCGCAATGAGTTGCTAGCTTGCCAGCTTTGCGTTGCTAGCTTGCCAGTTTGCGTTGATAGTTTGCCATCTTTGCATTGCTAGCTTCCTATATTTGCGTGGCTAGCTTGCTACATTTGAGTTGCTAGTTTGCTAGCTTTGCGTTGCTAGCTTGCTAACTTTCCGTTGCTTGCTTGCTTTGTATTCGTTTCGTGCTTGCTAGCTTTGCGTTGCTAGCTTTCTACCTTTCCGTAGCTTGCTTGCTAGCTTGCTAGCTATGCCGTCCTAGCTTGCCAACTTTGCGTTGCTAGCTTCCTAGGTTTGCGTGGCTACCTTGGTAGCTTGGCGTTTCTAGCTTGCTAGCTTTGCGGTGCTAGCTAGCTAGCTAGCTTTGCGTTGCTAGCTTGCTAGATTGCTAGATAAGCTTTGCTAGCTTGCTGGATTGGCGTTGCTAGCTTGGTAGTTTTGCGTTGCTAGCTTGCTAGATTTGCGTTGCTAGTTGCTTGTTTTGGGTTGCTAGCTTCGTAGCTTTACGTTGCGAACATGCTAGCTTTGCGTTCTAGCTTGCTAATTTTGCTTTGCTTGCTTGATAGCTTTGCGTTGCTAGCTAATTTGTTTGCGTTGCTAGCTTGCTTGCATTGCGTTGCTTGCTTGCTTGCATTTCGTTGCTAGCTTGCTAGATTTACGTTGCTAGCTTTGTAGCTTTGCGTTGCTATCTTGAAAGCTTTTTCGTTCTAGCTTGCTTGCTTTGAGTTGCTACCTTGCTATCTTTGCGTTGCTAGCTTGCTCGCCCTGGGTTGCCGGCTTGCTAGCTTTCCGTCTCTAGATATGCTAGATATGCGTTTCTAGCTTTCCATCTTTGCGTTTCTAGCTTGCTAGTTTTGCATTGCTAGCTTGAGAGCTTTGCGTTGCTAGCTTGCTAAATTGCTAAATATTCGTTGCTAGATTCCTAGCTTTGCGTTGCTATTTTGCTAGCTTCGCGTTGCTAGCTTGCTAGCATTGCGTTGCTAGCTTCATAATTTGCTAAATTTGCGTTGCTAGTTTGCTAGCTTTGCGTTGCTAGTTTGCAAGCTTCGCGTTGCTAGCTTGCAAACTTTCCGTCGCTAGCTTGTTAGCTTGCTAGATATGCGTTGCAAACTTGCTAGCTTTTTGTTGCTCGCTTGCTAGGTTTGCGTTGCTAGCCTGTTAGCTTTCCGTTGCTAGATTGCTAGCTTGCTAGCTTGCTAGCTTTGCGTTGCTAGCTTGCCAGTTTTGCGTTGTTATCTTCCTAGCTTTGCGTTGCTAGATTGCTAGCTTGCTAGCTTGCTAGCTTTGCGTTGCTACCTTGCTAGCTTGGCGTTGCTAACTTGCTAGTTTTGCGTTGCTATCTTGCTTGCTTTGACTTGCTAGCATGCTAGTTTTGCTTTGCTAGCTTGGTAGCTTTGCGTTGCTAGCTTACTATCTTCGTGTTGCTAGCTTGCTAGATATGGGTTGCTAGCTTGCTAGATATTGGTTGCTAGCTTGCCAGCTTTGCGTTGTTAGCTTGCCAGCTTTGAGTTGCTAGCTTGCCAGCTTTGCGTTTCTAGCTTGCAAATTTTGAGTTCCTAGCATGCTAATTTTGCGTTGCTTTCTTGCTAGCTTCCCTATGCTTACTTGCTTGCTCGCTTGCTTTGCGTTTCTTGCTTGCTAATATTGCGTTGCTAGATTTCTAGTTTTGCGTTGCTAGCTTTGTAGCCTTGCTTTTCTAGCTTGCTAATTTTGCATTGCCAGCTTGCTAGCTTTGCGTTGCTATCTTGCTAGTTTGGCGTTGCTAGCATGATAGCTTTTCGTAGCTTGTTAGCTAGCTTTGCTTTGCTAGTTACTTAGCTTTGCGTTGCTAGCTTGGTAGATTTCTAGAGATACGTTGCAACTTGGTAGTTTGCGTTTCGAGCTTGCTGAATTTGCGTTTCTATCTTGCTAGATTTGCGTTGCTAGCTTGCTTGTTTTGCGTTTCTGGCTTGGTAGCTTTCCGTTTCTAGTTTATACTTTTGCGTTCTTGCTTGCTAGCTTTGCGTTGCTAGCTTGCAAACTTTGCCTTGCTAGCTCGCCAGCTTTGCGTTGCTAGCTTGCTAGCTTTGCGTTGCTAGCTTGCTAGCTTTGCGTTGCTAGCTTCCTAGATTTGCGTGGCTAGCTTGCTGGCTTTGCGTTGTTAGCTTGGTAGCTTTTCGTTGCTACCCTGCTAGCTTTCCATAACTAGATTGCTAGCTCGATACTTTGCGTTGCTAGCTTGCCAACTTTATGTTGAAAGCTTGTTTTTTTGTGTTGCTAGCTTGCTAGATGGCTAGATTTGCGTTTCTAACTAGCTGGCTTTGCGTTACTAGCTTGCTTGATTTGCGTTGTTACTTCATAGCTTTGCTTTACTAACTTGCTAGTTTGCGTTGCTACCTTGCTAGCTGGCAAGCTTTGCGTTGCTAGCTTGCTAGCTGGCAAGCTTTTCGTTGCTAGCTTGATAGCTTTGCGTTGCTAGCTTTCTAGTTTGCTAAATATGCGTTGCTACTTTGCTAGCTTTGAGTTGCTAGTATGCTACTTTTCTTTGTTAGCTTGGTAGCTTTGCGTTGCAAGCTTTCTAGCCTTGTGTTGCTAGCTTGCTAGATATGTGTTGCTAGCTTGCCATCTTTGCGTTGCTAGCTTGCCAGCTTTGCGTTGCTAGCTTGCCAGCTTTGCGTTGCTAGCTTGCCAGCTTTGCGTCGCTAGCTTGCAAATTTTCAGTTGCTAGCATGTTATTTAATGTTGCTAGCTTGCTAGCTTTGCTATGCATGTTTGCTTGCTTGCTTGCTTTGCGTTTCTTGCTTGCTAGCATTGCGTTGCCAGCTTGCTAACTTTGCGTTGCTACTTAGCTAGCTTTGCGTTGCTAGCTTGATAGCTGTGCGTTGCTAGTTAGCTAGCTTTGCTTTGCTAGTTACTTAGCTTTGCGTTGCTATCTTGCTAGATATCTAAATATACGTTGCAACTTGATAGCTTTGCGTTGCAGGCTTCCTGACTTTGCGTTGCTAGCTTGCTTGTTTTGCGTTGCTGGCTTGGTAGCTTTCCGTTTCTAGTTTATACTTTCGAATTCTTGCTTGCTAGCTTTGCGTTTCTAGCTTGAAAATTTTGCTTGCTATCTTGCTACCTTTGCGTTGCTAGCTTGCCAGCTTTGCGTTGCCATCTTGACAGATTTCCTTTTATAGCTAGCAAGTTTGCGCTGATAGCTTGCCAGCTTTGCGTTGCTAGCTTGTTAGATTTGCGTGAATGGCTTGCTATATATGCGTTGCTAGATTGCTAGCTTTGCGTTTCAAGCTTGATAGCTTTGCGTTGATACCTTGCTAGCTTGGCGTTGCTAGCTTGATAGCTCTGTGTTGCTAGCTAGCTAGCTTTGCAATGCTAGCTTCCTAGATTTCTAGATAAGCGTTGATATCTTACTAGCTTTGCCTTGCTATCTTGCTAGGTTTGAGCCGATAACTTGCTATATTTGCGTTGATATCTTGCTAGCTTTGCGTAGCTAGCTTGCAAGCTTGCTAGGTTTGCGTTATTAGCTTGCTAGCTTTGCGTTGCTAGATTCCAAGCTTTGTGTTGCTAGCTTGATAGTTTTCCGTTGGTACCTTGCAAGCTTGGCTTTGCTAGCTTGCTAGCTTTGCGATGTTAGCTTGTTAGATTGCTAGATTTGCGTTGCCAGCTTGCTGGATTTGCATTGCTATTTTGCAAGTTTTGCGTTGCTAGCTTGCTACTTTTGCGTTGCTAGTTTGGTAGATTTGCGTTGCTAGCTTTCTAGCTTTCCGTTCTATCTTGCTAGATTTGCATTGCTAGCTTGCTATCTCTGCGTTGTTAGCTTGTTAGCTGTGCGTGGTTATCATGCTAACTTTCCGATTGCAAGCTTGCTATCTTTTCGTTGCTAGCTTGCTAGATTTCTTAATATGCGTTGCTAGCTTGCTTGTTTGCGTTGCTAACATGCTAGCTTTGTGTTGCTAGCTAGTCACCTTTGCGTTGCTCTCTTGCTAGCTTTGCGTTGCTAGCTTGCTAGCATTGCGTTGCTAGATTGCTAACTTTGCGTTAGTAATTTCCTAGCTTTCCGTTGCTAGCTTGCTAGATATGCGTTGCTAGCTTGCCAGCTTTGCGTTGCTAACTTGCCAGCTTTGCGTTTCTAGATTGCCAGCTTTGCCTTGCTAACTTGCAAGCTTTTCATTGCTAGCTTTCTAGCTATGCTTTGTTAGATTGCCAGCTTTGCGTTGCAGTCTTGCCAGCTCTGCGTTCCTAGCTTGTCATCTTTGCGTTTCTAGATTGCCAGCTTTGACTTGCTACCTTGCTAGCTTTCCGTTGCTAGTTTGCTAGCTTGCTAGATAAGCGTTGCTAGTTTTGCTAGATTTGAGTTGCTACCTTGCTAGCTTTGGGCTTCTAAATTGCTAGCTTTGGGTTCTTAGCTGGCTAGTCTGTGTTGCTTGCTTGCCAACTTTGATTTGCTATCTTGCCAACATTGTGTTGCTAGCTTGCTAGATTTGCGTGGCTAGCTTGCAAGCTTTGCCTTGCTAACTTGCAAGCTTTTCGTTGCTAGCTTGTTAGCTATGCTTTGTTAGATTGCCAGCTTTGCGGTGCTGTCTTGCCAGCTCTGCGTTCCTAGCTTGTCAGTTTTCTTTGCTAGCTTGCAGGTTTGTTTTGCTAGCTTGCTAACTATGAGTTGCTATCTTGCTAACTTTGGGTATGAAGATTGCAAGGTTTGAGTTGTTAGCTTGTTGCTTTGCGTTGCTCTCTTGCTAGCTTTGCTTTGCTTTCTTGCTTGCTTGCTTTATTTGCGTTTCTTGCTTGCTATCTTTGCGTTGCTATCTTGTTAGCTTAGTGATTCTAGCTTGATATCTTTGCGTTTCTAGCTAGCTATCTTTGCGTTGCAAGCTTGCTAGCTTTGCGTTGTTAGCTTGCTAGCTTGGCGTTGCTAGCTTGCTAGAATTGCGTTGCTAGCTTGCTAATTTTGCGTCTTAGTTTGGTAGCTTTGTGTTGCTAATTTGCTAGCTTTGGGTTCTAGCTTGCTAGCGTTGCAATGCTAGTTTGCTATTTTTGCGTTTCTACTTTGCTATCTTTGCGTTTATATTTTTCTAGTTTTTCGTAGCTTACTTGGCTGCTTGCTTTGCGTTTCTAGCTTGGTAGCATTGCGTTGCTACCTTGCTAGCTTTGCGTTCCTAACTTGCTAACCTTGCGTTGCAAGCTTCCGAACTTTGTGTTGAAAACTTGCCAGTTTGCGTTGCTAGCTTTCTAGGTTTGCGTGGCTAGCTGGCTAACTTTTCTTTGCTACCTCGCTACCTTTCCTTTTCTAGCTTTCTAGCTGTGCGTTGGTAGCTTGCTAACTTTGCGTTGCTTTCATGATTTTCGTTTCTATCTTGCTTGGTTTCGTTGCAAGCTCGCCAGCTGTGCTTTGCTAACTTCTCAGCTTTGCGTTGCTAGCTTGCAATCTTTGCTTTGCTAGCTTGCTAGCTTGCGTTGTTCACTTGATAGCTTTGCGTTACTAGCTTGCTAATTTTGAATTGCCAGCTTGCTAGCTTTGCGTTGCTACCTTGCTAGCTTGGCGTTGCTAGCTTGATAGCTTTGCATTTCTAGTTAGCTAGCTTTGCGTTGCTAGCTTGCTTAATTTCTATATATGCGTTGCTAGCTTAATAGCTTAGCTTTGCTCTCTTGCTCGTTTTGCGTTGCTAGCTTGCTACCTGGGCGTAGTTAGTTTGGTAGCTTTGCGTTGCTTCTTGCTAGCTTTGCGTTGCTAGCCTCCTAGCTTTGCCTTGTTTTCGTTGCTAGCTTGGTAGCTTTGCGTTTCTAGCTTGCTATCTTTGCGTTTGCTAGCAGGCCAGATTTACGTTGCTAGCTTGCCAGGTTTGCGTTGCTATCTTTCTTGATTTGCGTTGCTAGATTGCTAGCTTGCGTGCTTGCTAGCATTTCGTTCCGAGCTTGCTAGCTTTGCGTTGCTAACTTGCTAGCTTGTCGTTGCTAACTTGCTAGATTTGCGTTGCTACGTTGCTAGCTTAGCGTTGCTAGTTTTCTAGCTTTGCGTTGCTAGCTTGTTAGATTGCAATGTTTCCGTTGCTAGCTTGCTAGTTTTGCGTTGCTATCTTGCTTGCTTTGACTTGCTAGCATGCTAGTTTTGCTTTGCTAGCTTGGTAGCTTTTCGTTACTAGCTTACTAGCTTTGTGTTGCTAGCTTGCTAGATATGTGTTGCTAGCTTGCCAGCTTTGCGTTGCTAGCTTGCCAGCTATGCGTTTCTAGCTTGCAAATTTTGAGTTGCTAGCATGCTAATTTAGCGTTGCTAGCTTGCTAGCTTTGCTATGTTTGTTTGCTTGCTTGCTTGCTTGCTTTGCGTTTCTTGCATGCTAGCATTGCGTTGCTAGCTTGCAAGCTTTGCGTTGCTAGCTTGCTGGCTTAGAGTTGCTAGCTTTGTAGCCTTGTTTTCTAGCTTGCTAATTTTGCTTTTCCAGCTTGCTAACTTTGCGTTGCAACCTTGCTAGCTTGGCGTACCTAGCTTGATAGCTTTGCGTTGCTAGTTATCCGGCTTTGGGTTGCTAGTTACCTAGCTTTGCGTTGTTGGCTTGCTAGATTTCTAGATATAGGTTGCAACTTGGTAGCTTTGCGTTGCAAGCTTGCTGACTTTGCGTTGCTATCTTGCTAGATTTGCGTTTCTAGCTTGCTAACTTTGCGTTGCTAGCTTTCTTGTTTTGCGTTGCTGGCTTGGTAGCTTTCCGTTTCTAATTTAAACTTTTCCTTTTTGCTTGCTAGCTTTGCGTTGAAAGCTTGCAAACTTTGCTAGCTTGCTAGCTTTGCGTTGCTAGCTTGCTAGCTTTGCGTTGCTAGCTTCCTGGCTTTGCGTGGCTAGCTTGCTGGCATTGCGTTGTTAGCTTGGTAGCTTTCCGTTGCTACCCTGCTAGCTTTCCATAGCTAGATTGCTTGCTTGCTTCCTTTGCGTTGCTAGCTTGCCAGCTTTTCTTTGCTAGCTTGCCAGCTTTTCTTTGCTAGCTTGCCAGCTTTGCGTTGCCATCTTGACAGATTTCCTTTTATAGCTAGCAAGTTTGCGCTGATAGCTTGCCAGCATTGCGTTGCTAGCTTGCTAGATTTGCTTGGATAGCTTGCTATATTTGCGTAGCTAGATTGCTAGCTTTGCCTTTCAAGCTTGATAGCTTTGCTTTGCTACTTTGCTAGCTTTGTGTTTCTAGCTTGCTAGCATTGCGTGTCTTGCTTGGTTTGCTTTTGTTGCTTGCTAGCTTTGCGTTGCTAGCTTGATAGCTTTGCGTTGCTAGCTTGCTAAATTTGTGTTGCTAGCTTGGTAGCCTTGCGTTACTAGCTTGCTAGCTTTGCGCTGCCAGCATGCTAGGTTTGCTTTGATAACTTGCTAGCTTGGCGTTGCTAGCTTTATAGCTTTGCGTTGCTAGCTAGCTAGCTTTGCAATTCTATCTTGCTAGATTGCTAGATATGCGTTGATATCTTGCTAGATTTGCGTTGCTATCTTGCTAGGTTTGCGTCGATAGCTTGCTATATTTGCGTTGCTATCTTGCTAGCTTTGTGTAGCTAGCTTGGTAGCTTTGCGATGCTTCCCTGCTCGCTTTCCATAGCTAGATTGGTAGCTTGCTACCTTTGCGTTGCTAGCTTGCCAGCTTTTCTTTGCTAGCTTGCCAGCTTTGCGTTGCCATCTTGACAGATATCCTTTTATAGCTAGGAAGTTTGCGCTGATAGCTTGCCAGCTTTGCGTTGCTAGCTTGATAGCTTTGCGTTGCTACTTTGCTAGCTTTGTGTTTCTAGCTTGCTAGCATTGCGTGTCTTGCTTGCTTTGCTTTTGTTGCTTGTTAGCTTTGCGTTGCTAGCTTGATAGCTTTGCGTTGCTAGCTTGCTAGCTTTGTGTTACTAGCTTGGTAGCCTTGCGTTGCTAGGTTGCTAGCTTTGCGCTACCAGCATGCTAGGTTTGTTTTGATAACTTGCTAGCTTGGCGTTGCTAGATTGATAGCTTTGCGTTGCTAGCTAGCTAGCTTTGCAATGCTAGCTTGCTAGATTGCTAGATATGCGTTGATAGCTTGCTAGCTTTGCGTTGCTATCTGGCTAGGTTTGCGTCGATAGCTTGCTATATTTGCGTTGCTAGCTTGCTAGGTTTGCGTTATTAGCTTGCTAGCTTTGCGTTGCTAGCTAGCAAGCATTCTGTTGCTTGCTTGATAGTTTTCCGTTGGTAGCTGGCAAGCCTTGCTTTGCTAGCTTGCTAGCTTTGCGTTGATAGCTTGCTAGATTGCTAGATTTGCGTTGCTAGCTAGGTAGATTTGCATTGCTATTTTGCAAGTTTTGCGTTGCTCGCTTGCTATCTTTGCGTTGCTAGTTTGGTAGCTTTGCGTTGCTAGCTTGCTAGCTTTGCGTTCTCTCTTGCTTGATTTGCGTTGCAAGCTTGCTATCTCTGCTTTGTTGAATTGTTAGCTTTGCGTTGTTAGCATGCTAGCTTTCCGTTTGCAAGTTTGCTATCTTTGGGTTGCTAGCTTGCTAGATTGCTAAATATGCGTTGCTAGCTTGCTTGCTTTTCGTTGCTCTCTTGCTAGCTTTGCGTTGCTAGCTTGCTTGATTTGCGTTGCTAGCTTGTTAGCATTGCGTTGCTAGATTGCTAGCTTTGCGTTATTAATTTCCTAGCATTCCGTTGCTAGCTTGCTAGATATGCGTTGCTAGCTTGCCAGCTTTGCGTTGCTAACTTGCCAGAATTGCTTTCTAGATTGCCAGCTTTGACTTGCTAGCTTGCTAGCGTTCCGTTGCTAGTTTGCTAGCTTGCTAGATAAGCGTTGCTAGTTTTGCTAGATTTGAGTTGCTTCCTTGCTAGCTCTGTGTTTCTAAATTGCTAGCTTTGTGTTTCTAGCTAGCTAGTTTGCGTTGCTAGCTTGCCAACTTTGAGTTGCTAGCTTGCCAACATTGCGTTGCTAGCTTGCTAGAATTGCGTGGCTAGCTTGCAAGCTTTTCCTTGCTAACTTGCAAGCTTTTCGTTGCTAGCTTGCTAGCTATGCTTTGTTAGATTTCCAGCTTTGCGTTGCAGTCTTGCAAGCTGTGCGTTCCTAGCTTGTCAGTTTTGCGTTGCTAGCTTGCAGGTTTGCTTTGCTAGCTTGCTAACTTTGAGTTGCTAACTTGCTAACTTTTGGTATGAAGATTGCAAGGTTTAAGTTGTTAGCTTGTTGCTTTGCGTTGCCCTCTTGCTAGGTTTGCTTTGCTTTCTTGCTTGCTTGCTTTATTTGCGTTTCTTCCTTGCTAGCTTTGCGTTGCTAGTTTGCTAGCTTTGTGATGCTAGCTTGATAACTTTGCGTTTCTAGCTTGCTATCTTTGCGTTGCAACCTTGGTAGCTTGGCGTTGCTAGCTTGATAGCTTTGCGTTGCTAGGTAGCTAGCCTTGCGTTGCTAGCTTGCTAGATTGCTAGATATGCGTTGATATCTTGCTAGCTTAGCGTTGCTATCTTGTTAGCTTTGCGTCGATAGCTTTCTAAATTTGCGTTGCTATCTTGCTAGCTTTGCGTAGCTAGCATGCTAGCTTGCTAGATTTGCGTTATTAACTTGCTAGCTTTTCGTTGCGAGATTGCAAGCTTTGTGTTGCTAGCTTGATAGTATTCCTTTGGTAACTGGCAAGCTTTGCTTTGCTAGCTTTCTAGCTTTGCTTTGATAGCTTGCTAGATTGCTAGATTTGCTTTGCAAGCTTGCTAGATTTGCATTGCATTTTGCAAGTTTTGCGTTGCTAGCCTGCTACATTTGCGTTCCTAGTTTGGTAGATTTGCGTTGCTAGCTTGCTAGCTTTGCGTTCTGTCTTGCTTGATTTGCGTTGCTAGCTTGCCATCTCTGCGTTGTTGGCTTGTTAGCTGTGCGTTGTTAGCATGCTAGCTTTCCGTTTGCAAGCTTGCTATCTTTGCGTTGCTAGCTTGCTAGATTGCTAAATATGCGTTGCTAGCTTGCTTGCTTTGCGTTATTCTATTGCTAGCTTTGTGGTGCCAGCTAGTCAACTTTGCGTTGCTCTCTTGCTAGCTTTGTTTGCTAGCTTGCTAGCTTGCTAGATTTGCGTTGCTAGCTTGCTAGCATTGCGTTGCTAGATTGCTAGCTTTGCGTTACTAGTTTCCTAGCTTTCCGTTGCTACCTTGCTAGTTATGCGTAGCTAGCTTGCCAGCAATGCGTTGCTAACTTGCCAGCATTGCTTTTCTAGATTGCCAGCTTTGACTTTCTAGCTAGCTAGCTTTCTGTTGCTAATTTGCTAGCTTGTTAGATAAGCGTTGCTAGTTTTGCTAGATTTGAGTTGCTATCTTGCTAGCTTTGGGTTCCTAAATTTCTAGCTTTGGGTTTCTAGCTTGCTAGCTTGCGTTGCTAGCTTGCCAACTTGAGTTCCTAGCTTGCCAACATTGCGATGCTAGCTTGCTACATTTGCGTGGCTAGCTTGCAAGCTTTGCCTTGCTAACTTGCAAGATTTTTGTTGCTAGCTTGCTAGCTATGTTTTGTTAGATTGCCAGCTTTGCGTTGCAGTCTTGCCAGCTGTGCGTTCCTAGCTTGTCAGCTTTGCGTTGCTAGCTTGCAGGTTTGCTCTGCTAGCTTGCTAACTTTGAGTTGCTAGCTAGCTAACTTTAGGTATGTAGATTGCAAGGTTTGAGTTGTTAGCTTGTTGCTTTGCGTTGCTCTCTTGCTAGGTTTGCATTGTTTCTTGCTTGCTTGCTTTATTTGCGTTTCTTGCTTGCTAGCTTTGCATTGCTAGCTTTGTGATGCTAGCTTGATATCTTTGCGTTTCTAGCTTGCTATTTTTGCGTTGAAGCTTGCTAGCTATGCGTTGTTAGCTTGCAAGCTTGGCGTTGCTAGCTTGCTAGATGGCTAGATTTTGATTGCTAGCTTGCTAGCTTTGCGTTGTTATCTTGCTAGCTTTGCGTTGCTAGCTTGCAAGCTTTGCGTTACTATTTCACTAGCTTTGCGTTGTTAACTTCCTAGCTTTGCGTTGCTAGCTTGCTAGTTTTGCGTTGTTAGTTTGGTAGCTTGTGTTGCTAATTTGGTAGATTTGAGTTCTAGCTTGCTAGCGTTGAAATGCTTGTTTGCTATTTTTGCGTTTCTACTTTGCTAGATTTGCGTTCCTATTTTTCTAGTTTTTCGCAGCTTATTTGTTGCTTGCTTTGCGTTTCTAGCTTTGTAGCATTGCGTTGAGAGCTTGCTAGCTTCGCTTTGCTAGCTTGCTAGCTTTGCGTTGTTCGCTTGATAACTTTGCGTTACTAGCTTGCAACCTTTGCGTTGCTAATTCCTTGGCTTTGAGTTGCTAGCTTGCTAGCTTGTTAGCTTGCTAGTTTTTCGTTGCTAGCTTGCTAGTTTTGAGTTGCTAGCTTGGTAGCTTTGTGTATGTACCTTGCTTGCTTGAGTTGCTAGCTTGGTAGACTTGCGTTTCTAGGTTGTTAATTTAGCTTTGCCAGCTAGCGAGATTTGCGTTGCCACCTTGCTACCTTGGCGTTTTTAGCTTAATAGGGTTGCGTTTGCAGTTAGCCTGCTTTGCGTTGCTAGCTTGCTAGATTTCTGTATATGCGTTGTTAGCTTGATAGCTTAGCTTTGCTATCTTGCTAGCTTTGCGTTGCTAGCCTCCTAGCTTTGCGTTGCTTGCTTGCTTGTTTTCGTTGTTAGCTAGGTAGCTTTGCGTTTCTAGTTTGCTATCTTTGCGTTGCTAGCCTGCTAGCTTTCCGTTGCTAGCTTGCTAGCATGCTAGCTCTGCGTTGCTAGCTTGCCAGCTTTGCGTTGCTAGCTTGCCAGGTTTGCGTTGCTATCTTACCAGCTTTGCATTGTTAGCTTGCAAGTATGCGCTGCTAGCATGCAAGCATTGTTTTTCCTGCTTGCTAGATTTGCGTGGCAAGCTTGCTAGATTTCGTTAATACCTGAGTAGCATTCCGTTGCCAGCTTGCTGGCTTTGCGTTGCTAGTTTGCTAGATTTGCTTTGCAAGCTTGCTAGGTTTGCGTTGCTACCTTGCTAGTTTGGCGTTGCTAGCTTGCTCCTTTTGCGCTGCTAGATAGCTAGCTTTGCGTTGCTAGCTTGCTGGAATGTTAGATATGCGTTGCTAGCTTGATAGCTTAGCGTTGCTATCTTGCTAGCTTTGCGTTGCTAGCTTGCTAACTTTGCGTTGCCAGCTTGCTAGCTTTCTAGATTGGCGTTGCCAGCTTGCTAGCTTTGCGTTGCTAGGTTGCTAGCATGCTTTGCTAGCTTGCTAGCTTTCCGTTGCTAGCTACCTAGCTTGATAGATATGCGCTGTTAGCTTGCCAGCTTTGCGTTGTTAGCTTGCGAGCATTGCGTTGCTAGATTGCCAGCTTTTCGTTGCTAGCTTGCTAGCTTTCCGTTGCTAGCTTGCTAGCTTGATAGATATGCGTTGCTAGCTTTTCTAGCTTTGTGTTTGCTAGTTTTGCTCGTATGTGTTGCTAAATTGCCAGGTTTGCGTTACTAGCTTGCGTGTGTGCGTTGTTATCTTGCTACATTTGCGTGGCTATCTTGCTCGCTTTGCGTTGCTACCTTGCTTGATTTCCTTTGCTAGCTTTCTAGCTTTGCGTTGCTAGCTCGCTAGCTTTGCGTTGCTTGCTGGATTGATTTGCGTTTCTTGCTTGTTAGGTTTCTTTACTAGCTTGCTAGCTTTACGTGGCTAGCTTGCTAGCTTTGCGTTTTTAGCTTGCTAGCTTTGTGTTTCTAGCTTGCTTGCTTTGTTTGCTAGCTTGCCAGGTTTGCGTTGCAGGCTTGCCAGCTGTGGGTTTCTAGCTTGCCTGCCTTGCGTTGTTAGCTTGCCAGGTTTGCGTTGCTACCTTGCTAACTTGGCGTTTCTAGCATGCAAGCTTTGCTTTGCTAGCTTGCTAGATTGCTACATTTGAGTTGCTAGCTTGCTAGCTTTGCGTTGCTAACTTGCAAGCTTTGCGTTGCTAGCTTGCTAGATTTGTTTTCCTAGCTTGCTAATTTTGCGTTCCAGCTTGCTAGCTTTGCGCTGTTCGCTTGATGGCTTTGCGTTACTAGCTTACTACTTTTGCGCTGCTAATTTCCTGGCTTTCAGTTCCTAGCTTGCTAGTTCTGCGTTACTAGCTTGCTAGTTTTGCGTTGCTAGCTTGGTAGCTTTGTGTTGGTACCTTGCTTGCTTTGAATTGCTAGCTTGGTATACTTGCGTTTCTAGCTTGCTAATTTTGCATTGCCAGCTTTCTAGCTTTGCGTTGCTACCTTGCTAGCTTGGCGTTGATAGCTTGTTAGCTTTGCGTTGCTAGCTTGCTAGTTTTGCGGTTGATAGTTCCTAGTTTTGCGTTGCTAACTTGGTAGCTTTACTTTGCTAGCTTCCTAATTTTGCGTTCTAGCTTGCTAGCTTTGCGTTGCTAGCTTGCTATTTTGCGTTGCTACTTTTTAGTTTTGCGTTACTAGCTTGCTAGCTTTGCGTTGCTATCTTGCAAGCTATACGTTGCTAGCTTGCTACTTTTGCGTTGCTAGCTGGCTAGCTTTGCGTTTCTAGCTTGGTAGCTTTGCGTTGCTAGCTTGCTTGCTTCGCGTTTCTAGCTTGCTACTTC
This sequence comes from Cryptotermes secundus, assembly GCF_002891405.2. NCBI lineage: Eukaryota > Metazoa > Arthropoda > Insecta > Blattodea > Kalotermitidae > Cryptotermes > Cryptotermes secundus. The sequence continues at coordinate 51,906 of NW_019724772.1, read as the reverse complement.
TTGGTTGCGAGCTTGCTAGTTTTGTGTTGTTGCTTGGTAGCAATGCGTTGCTAGCTTGCTAGCATTGCGTTCTAGCTTGCTAGCTTTGAGTTGTTAGCTTGCCATCCTTGCGTTGCTAGCTTGTTAGCTTTGCGTTGCTAGCTTGCTCGCTTTGCGTTGCTACTTGCTATCTTTGCCTTGCTAACTTGCTAGATATGCGTTTGTAGCTTTCCACCTTCGTGTTGCTAACTTGCTAGTTTTGCGTTGCTAGCTTGAGAGCTTTGCTTTGCTAGCTTGAGAGATTGCTAAATATGCGTTGCTAGATTCCTAGCTTTGCGTTGCTATCGTGCTAGCTTTGCGTTGCTTGTTTGCTAGCTTTTCGTTGCTAGCTTGAAAATTTGCTAGATTTGCGTTGCTAGCTTGCTAGCTTTGCGTTGCTGGATTGCATGCTATGCGTTGCTAGCTTGCAAGCTTTCCGTCGCCAGCTTGCTAGCTTGCTAGATATGCGTTCCTAACTTGCTAGCTTTGCGTTGCTAGCTTGCTAGGTGTGCGTTGCTAGCCTGCTAATTTTCCGTTTCTAGCTGGCTACCTTGCTAGCTTCCAAGCTTTGCGTTGCTAGCATGCCAGCTTTGCGTTGCTAGCTTGCCAGGTTTGCGTTGTATCTTCCTAGATTTGCGTTGCTAGATTTCTAGCTTGTTAGCTTGCTAGCATTTCGTTGCTAGCTTGCTAACTTTGCGTTGCTAACTTGCTAGCTTGGCGTTGCTAACTTGCTAGCTTTGCGTTGCTACCTTGCTAGCTTAGCGTTGCTAGCTTGCTAGCTTTGCGTTGCTAGCTTGTTAGATCGCAATGTTTGCGTTGCAAGCTTGCTAGTTTTGCGTTGCTATCTTGCTTACTTTGACTTGCTAGCATGCTAGTTTTGCTTTGCTAGCTTGGTAGCTTTGCGTTGCTAGCTTGCAGCTATGCGTTTCTAGCTTGCAAATTTTGAGTTGCTAGCATGCTAATTTAACGTTGCTAGCTGGCTAGCTTTGCTATGCTTGTTTGCTTGCTTGCTTGCTTTTCTTGCTTGCTATCATTGCGTTGCTAGCTTACTAGCTTTCCGTTGCTATCTTGCTACCTTTGAGTTGCTAGCTTTGTAGCCTTGCTTTTCTAGCTTGCTAATTTTGCGTTGCCAGCTTGCTAGCTTTGCGTTGCCACCTTGCTAGATTGGCGTTGCTAGCTTGATAGCTTTTCGTTGCTAGTTAGCAAGCTTTGCGTTGCTAGTTACCTAGCTTTGCGTTGCTAGCTTGCTAGATTACTAGATATACGTTGCAACTTGGTAGCTTTGCGTTGCAAGCTTGCTGACTTTGCTTTGCTATCTTGCTAGATTTGCGTTGCTATCTTGCTAACATTGCGTTGCCAGCTAGCTTATTTTGCGTTGCTGGCTTGGTAGCTTTCCGTTTCTAGTTTATACTTTTGCGTTCTTGCTTGCTAGCTTTGCGTTGCTACCTTGCTAGATTGGCGTTGCTAGCTTGATAGCTTTTCGTTGCTAGTTAGCAAGCTTTGCGTTGCTAGTTACCTAGCTTTGCGTTGCTAGCTTGCCAGCTATGCGTTGCTAGCTTGCTAGCTTTCCGTTGCTAGCTTGCTAGCTTGCTAGATATGCGTTGCTCTCTTTCTAGCTTTGCGTTACTTGCTTGCTAGCTTGTTTGCTTGCTTGAATTCTTTGCGTATATTGCTTGCTAGCTTTGCGTTGATATCTTGCTAGCTTTGAGATGCTGGCTTGATAGCTTTGCGTTGCTAGCTTGCTAGCTTTGCGATGGTAGATTGCTAGGTTGGCGTTGCTATCTTGCAAGCTTTGCGTTGCTAGCTTGATAGCGTTGCGTTTTTCGTTTGCTATCTTTGCGTTGCTAGCTTTCTAGATTGCTATATTTGGGTTGCTAGCTAGCTAGCTTTGCGTTGCTAACTTACTAGATTTGCGTTGCTAGCTTGCAAGCTTTGCGTTTCTAGTTCGCTAGCTTTGGGTTCCTAACTTCCTAGCTTTGCGTTGCTAGCTTGCTAGCTTTGCGTTGCTAGTTTGGAAACTTTGTGTTGCTAGCTTGCTAGCTTTGGGTACTAGCTTGCTAGCGTTGCAATCTTAGTTTGCTATTTTTGGTGTTTCTATTTTGCTAACTTTGCGTTTCCATATTTATTTTTCGTTGCTTGCTTGGTTGCTTGCTTTACGTTTCTAGCTTGGTAGCTTTGCGTTGCTAGCTTGCTAGATTTGCGTTTCAACCTTGCTAGCTTGGCGTTGCTAGCTTGCTAGCTATGCGTTGCTACCTTGCTAACTATGCGTTGCTAGCTTGCTAGCTATGCGTTGCTAGCTTGCTAGCTATGCGTTGCTAGCTTGCTATATTGCTAGTTTTGCATTGCTAGCTTCATAGTTTAGCGTTGCTAAGTTGCTTGCTTTGCGTTGCTAACTTGCTACTTTTGCGTTGCTAGCTTGGTATCTTTGCTTTGCTAGCTTCAAAGCTTGGCGTCCCTAGCTTCAAATCTTTGCGTTGCTAGCTTGCTAGCTTTCCTTCAGTACCCTGCTAGATATCCGTTGCTAGCTTGCCAGCTTTGCGTTGCTATTTTGCCAGCTATGCGATGCTAGCTTGCCAGATTAGCGTTGGTAGCTTGCTAGCTTTGCGTTACTAGCTTGATAGCTTTGCGTTGCTTGCTTGCTTTGCGTTTCTTGCTTGCTAGTTTTTCGTTGCTACCTTGCTAGCTTTGCGTTGCTAGCTTGCGAGATTTAGTTGCTACCTTGGTAGCTTTGCGTTGCTAGCTTTCTAATTTTTCGTTGCCAGCTTGCTAGCTTTGCATTTCTAGCTTCATAACTTGCCGATGCTAGCTTGATTGTTTGTGTTGCTAGTTAGCTCGCCCCGCGTTTCTAGCTTGCCAAATTTCATATATGAGCTGCTTGCTTGATAGCTTTGCTTTACAATCTTGCTTGCTTTCCGTAGCTAGTTTGCTAGCTTGTAGTTGCTAGCTTAGTAGCTTTGCGTTGCTAGCTTACTAGCTTTGCGTCGCTATATTGCTAGCTGTGCGTTGCTAGCTTGCGAGTTTTGCGTTGCTAGCCTGCTAGATTTCCGTTGCTATCTTGCTAGATTTTCGTTGCTAGCTTGCCAGCATTACGTTGCTAGCTTGCCGGCTTTGCGTTGCTATCTAACCAGCTTTACGTTGATATCTTGCAAATATGCGTTGCTAGCTAACAAGCATTGTTTTCCCGCTTGCTATCTTTGCGTTTCTACCTTGCTAGCGTTCCGTTTCTAGCTGGTTAGCTTTGCGTTGCTTGCTAGCATCGCTTTGCTTTGCTTGCTTGCTTTGCGTTTCTTTCTTGATAGCTATGCGTTGCTAGTTTTTCTTTCATAGCTTGCTAGCTTTGCGTTCCTAAATTGCTAGCTTTGCGTTGCTAGTTGCTAGTTTACGTTGCTTGCTTGCTAGATTTGCGTTGCTAGCTTGCGAACTTTGTGTTGCTATCTTGCGAGTTTGCGTTGCTAGCTGGCTAGATTTGCGTGGCTAGCTGGCTAAATTTGCGTTGATACCTTGCTACTTTTCCTTTTCTATCTTTCTAGCTTTTCGTTGAAAGCTTCTTTACTTAGAGTTGCTTGCTTGTTTTCGTTTCTATCTTGCTTGGTTTCTTTGCTAGCTTTCTAGCTTTACGTTGCTAGCTTGCCAGCTTTACGTTGCTACCTTGCTAACTTTACGTTACTAGCTTTCTTGCTTTTCTTTGCTAGCTTGCCAGCTTTGCGTTGCATGCTCGGCAGCTGTGCGTTGCTAATTTCCTGGCCTTGCGTTGCAAGTTTGCTTCCTTGCTAGATAGCTATCTTTGCGTTGCTAGCTTTCTTGCATTGCGTTGCTAGATTGCTAGCTATGCGTTGCTAGCTTACTAAGTTACCGTTCCTTGCTTGCTAGCTTGCTAGATATGCGTTGCTAGCTTGCCAGGTTTGCAATGCTATCTTGAAAGGTGTGCGTTGCCATGTTGCCACCATTGCGTTGCTAGCTTGACAGCTTTGCGTTGCTAGCTTGAGATCTTTGCGTTGCTAGCTTGCTACCTATCCGTTGCTAGCTTGCTAGCTTTGCGTTCCTAAATTGCTAGCTTTGCGTTGCATGTTGTTTGTGTGCGTTGCTTGCTTGGTAGCTTTGCGTTGCTAGCTTGCGAACTTTGTGTTGCCATCTTGACAGTTTGCGTTGCTAGCTTGCTAGTTTTGCGTGGCTAGCTTTCTAACTTTGCGTTGCTACCTTGCTACCTTTCCTTTTCTATCTTTCTAGCTTTGCGTTGATAGCTTGCTAACTTTGCGTTGCTTGCTTGCTTTTCGTTTCTATCTTGCTTGATTTCGTTGCTAGCTTTCTAGCTTTACGTTGCTAGCTTACCAGCTTTACGTTGCTACCTTGCTAACTTTACGTTACTAGCTTTCTTGCTTTTATTTGCTAGCTTGCCTGCTTTGCGTTGCATGCTCGCCAGCTGTGCGTTGCTATTTTCCTGGCTTTGCGTTGCAAGTTTGCTTCCTTGCTAGGTAGCTAGCTTTGCGTTGCTAGCTTGCTAGATGGCTAGATTTGGGTTGCGAACTTGCTAGCTTTGCGTTGCTCTCTTAATAATTTTTGTTGCAAGCTTGCCAGTTTTGCGTTACTAGCTTGATAGCTTTGCGTTGCTAACATCCTAGCTTTGAGTTGCTAGCTTGCTAGCTTGTTAACTTGCCAGTTTTGCGTTGCTAGCTTGCTAGTTTTGCGATGCTAGCTTGGTAGCTTTTTGTTGGTACCTTGCATGCTTTTATTTGCTAGCTTATTAGACTTGCGTTTCTAACTTGTTTATTTTGCTTTGCCAGCTTGCTAGCTTTGCGCNACATCATTACGTCACATTTCTTGAAGGGAAGGAATCCCCAATAAACCACACACGTGGCTTAAATTTCTCTGATTACTCATGACCAGCCATGCCATGGAATATACTTGTAATACACTTGGAAAATCAACACAAACAATTACGTTACATTTCCTGAAGGGAAGGAATCACCAATAAACCACACACGTGGCTTGGATTTCTCTGATTCCCAGAGGGGAACACGTAAGGCTCAAATCAACCCAAAAAAATCAATCAATCACGCTAATGCCTCTACTTCCCCACACTGGGAGCAGGCAGGAATGTATACCAGATAATTCCCCTTCAGCATCTCAAAAAAACTTACAAAGCTCAGACCGGTTTACCTGGGGAAGGCCCTCCCTGCCTGGAGTCCATGCCGGCCGAACAACAAGGAATTTATAACAGCGCTGACAAAAAAAAATTTAGCTGCGGGAAAACGCGTCCGCACTCAACAGCGTCCAGGCAGGAAGAGACTGACTCCAGTCGAACGGCGAGGGACATAGGACACAGGGAGGCGTAAGCACGCCACGGATTACAGAGTAAACAAATGAAGGGGGGGAGGGGGCACGCCGCTGCTGCCATCTCTGCAAGAGCCACCTCTTGCGGTGAGCCGAAGAGATCGGCTCACTTGCTAGATATGCTTTGCTAGCTTGCTAGCTTGCTAGCTATGCTTTGCTAGCTTGCCAGCTTAGAGTTGCAGGCTTGCCAGCTGTGCGTTTATAGCTTGCCAGCATTGCGTTGTGAGCTTGCTAACATTGGGTATTTAGATTGCAAGCTTTGAGTTCCTAGTTTGGTGCTTTGCGTTCCACTCTTGCTAGCTTTGCGTTGCTTGTTTGCTTGCTGGCTTGGTTTCTTTGCGTTTCTTGCTTGCTAACTTTGGGTTGCAAGCTTGCTAGCTTGGCGTTTCTAATTTTCTAGCTTTGCCTTGCTAGCTTGCTAGATTGCTAGATATGCGTTGCTAGCTAGAGAGCTTTGCGTTGCTATCTTGCTAGTTTTCCGTTGCTAGCTTGCTAACTTTGGTTGCTAGCTTGCTAGCTTGCTAGCCTGCTAGCTTGCTAGCTTGCTAGATTTGCGTTGCTAGCTTGCTAGCTTTGCGTTGCTAGATTGCTAGCTTTGCGTAGCTAGCTTGATAGCTTTCCGTTGGTAGCTTCTTAACTTGCTAGATATGTGTTGTTAGCTTGCCAGCTTTGCGTTGCTAGCTTGCAAGTTTTGCGTTGCTAGCTTGCTAGCTTTCCGTTGCTAGCTTGCTAGCTTTCCGTTGCTAGCTTGCTAGCTTGATAGATATGCGTTGCTAGCTTTTCTAGCTTTCCGTTGCTAGCTTGCTAGCTTTGTGCTTCTATATTGGTATCTTTGCGTTGCTAGTTTGCTCGTATGCGTTGCTAGCTTGCCAGCTTTGCGTTGCTAGCTTGCGTGTTTGCGTTGTTAGCTTGCTAGATTTGCGTCGCTAGCTTGGTACTTTTGCGTTGCTACATTTGCTAGATTTCTGTTGCTAGCTTTCTAGCTTCGCGTTGGTAGCTTGCTAGCTTTGCGTTGCTTGCTGGATTGCTTTGCTTTTCTTGCTTGTTAGGTTTCTTTGCTAGCTTGCTATCTTTACGTGGCTATCTTGCTAGCTTTTCGTTGTTAGCTTGCAGGCTTTGCGTTGCTAGCTTGCTTGCTTTGCTTGCTAGCTTGCCAGGTTTGCGTTGCAGGCTTGCCAGCTGTGCGTTTCTAGCTTGCCAGCTTTGCGTTGTTAGCTTGCCAGCTTTGCGTTCCTAGCTTGCTAGCTTGGCGTTCCTAGCTTGCAAACTTTGCGTTGGTAGCTTGCTAGCTTTACGTTGTTCGCTTGATAGATTTGCGTTCCTAGCTTGCTAGCTTTGCGTTGCTAGTTTGCGAGATTGCTAGATTTGCGTTGCTAGCTTGCTAGCTTTGCGTTGCTAACTTCCAAGCTTTGCGTTGCTAGCTTGCCAGCTTTGAGTTGCTAGCTTGCTATCTTTGCGTTGTTCGCTTGCTAGCTTTGCGTTGATAGCTTGCTAGCTTTGCTTTGATAGTATGCGAGAATGCTAGATTTGCGTTGCTAGCTTGCTAGCTTTGCGTTGCTAACTTCCAAGCTTTGCGTTGCTAGCTTGCTAGCTTTGCTTTGCTACCTTGTTAGCTTTGCGTTGCTAGCTTGCTAGTTTTGGTTATGTAGATTGCAAGCTTTGAGTTGCTCGCTTGCTAGTTTTGCGTTGCTCTCTTGCTAGCTTTGAGTTACTTGCTTGCAAGCTTGCTTGCTTGCTTGCTTGATTTCTTTGAGTTTATAGCTTGTTAGCTTTGCGTTGTTAGTTTGCTAATTTTGAGATGCTGGCTTGATAACTTTGCGTTGCTAGCTTGCTAGATTGGTGTTGCAATCTTGCAAGCTTTTTGTTCCTAGCTTACTAGCTTTCCGTTTTTCGCTTGCTATCTTTGCGTTGCTCGCTTGCTAGATGGCTATATTTGGGTTACTAGCTTGTTAGCTTTCCGTGGCTATCTTACTAGATTTGCGTTGCTAGCTTTCTAGCTTTGCGTTATTAGCTTGCTAGTTTTGTTTGCTAACTTAGTAGCTTTACGTTACTTGCTTGATAGATTTGCGTTGCTATCTTGCTAGTTTTGCGTTGTTAGCTTGGTAGCTTTGTGATGCTAGCTTGCTAGCTTTTAATTCTAGCTTGCAAGCTTTGCAATGCTAGTTTGCTATCTTTGCGATTCTATCTTGCTAGCTTTGCTTTTATAGCGTGCTAGCTTGGCGTTGCTAGCTTAATAGCTTTGCGTTGCTAGCTTGCTAGAATTCTAGATATGCGTTGCTAGCTTGATAGCTTTGCATTGCTATCTTGGTAGCTTTGCGTTGCTATCTTCCTAGCTTTGCGTTGCTATCTCGCTAGATATTCGTTCCTAGCTTGCTAGTTTTGCGTTGCAGGCTTGGTAGCTTTGCGTTGCTATTTTGTTAATATTGCGTTCTAGCGTTCTAGATTTCGTTGCTAGCTTGCTATCTTTGCGATGCTATCTTCCTAGCTTTGCGTGGCTAGCTTGCTAATTTTGCGTTGCTAATTTGCTAGTTTTACATTGCTAGCCTTCTAGCTTTCCGTTGCTGGCTTGCTAGCTTGCTAACTTTGCGTTGCCAGCTTGCCAGATTTGCGTTGCTAGCTTGCCAGCTTTGCGTTGCTATCTTGCCAAGTATGCGTTGCTACCTTGCAAGTTTGCGTGGCAAATTTGCTAGCTTTGCGTTGCTGGCTTGCTAGCATTGCGTTCCTTGCTTGCTTGTTTTGCGTTTGTTTCTTGCTAGCTTTGCGTTGCTAGCTCTCTATCTTTGCGTCGCTAGTTAACTAGCTTTGCTTTGCTAGGTTGCGAGATTGCTAGATATGCGTTGCGAGCTTGATAACTATGCGTTGCTATCTTGCTAGCTTTACGTTGCTAGCTTGCTTGCTTTGCGTTAGAATCTTGCTAGATTTTCTTAGCTAGTTTGCTAGCTTGCTAGATATGCGTTGCTAGCTTTTCTAGCTTTGCGTTGCTAGCTTGCTAGCATTGCGTTGCTAGATTTCTAGTTTTGCGTTGCTTGCTTGCTAGCTTTCCGTTGCTAGCTTGCTTACTTGATAGGTTTGCGTTTCTAGCTTGTTATGTTTGGGTTGCTAGCTTGCTACTTTTGCGTTTCTACCTTGTTTGCTTTTCGTTGCTAGCTTGCTAGCTTTCCGTTGCTAGCTTGATATCTTTCCCTTGCTAGCATGCTAGATATGCGTTGCTAGCTTTCCAGCTTTGCCTTGCCCTCTTGCTTGCTTTGCGTTGCTAGCTTGTTAGCTTTGCGTTGCTAACTTGCTAGCTTTCTTTTGCTAGCTTGCTATCTTGCGTTGCTATCTTGCTAGTTTTGCGTTGCTAGCTTGATAGCTTTGCTTTTTTAGTGTGCCAGCTTGATAGATTTTCGTTGCTTGTGTTGCTAGATTGCTAGCTTTGATTGCTATCTTGCCAGCTTTGCGTTGCTAGCTTGCTAGCTTTCGGTTGCTAGCTTGCTATCTTGTTAAATATGGGTTGCTAGCTTGCTAGATATCCGTTGCTAGCTTGCTAGATATGCGCTGCTAGCTTGCCAACTTTGCTTTGCTATCTTGCAGCTTTGCTTTGCTAGCTTGCCAGCTTTGCGTTGCTAGCTTGCTAGCTTTGTGTTAATAGCTTGCTATCTTTCGGTTGCTAGCTTGCTATCTTGTTAGATATGCTTTACTAGCTATGCTAGCTTTAAGTTTCTTGCTTGCTAGCTTTCAGTTTCTAAATTGCTAGCTTGCTAGTTTGCGTTGTTGGCTTTCCAGCAATGCGTGGCTAGCTTGCAAGATTTGCGTTGCTACCTTGCCCGTCTCCGTTTTTAGGTTTCTCCCTTTGCGTTGCTAGCTTGCTAGCTTTCGTTGCTAGCTTGCTAGCTTTCGTTGCTAGCTTGCTAGCTTTCGTTGCTAGCTTGCTAGCTTTACGTTTCTAGCTTGCTAAATTACCGTTGCTACCTTGCTAGCTTTTCGTTGCTAGCTTGCTATCTATGCTTTGCTAGCTTGCAAGCTTTGCGTTGCAGGCTTGCCAGCTGTGCGTTTATAGCTTGCCAGCTTTGCGTTCTTAGCTTAACTTCCGTTGTCAGCTTGCTAACTTTGTGTATGTAGATTGCAAGCTTTGAGTTCCTAGCTTGTTGCTTTGCGTGGCTCTCTTGCTAGCTTTGCGTTGCTTGCTTGCTTGCATGCTTGCTTGCTTTCTTTGCGGTTCTTGCTTGCTACATTTGCGTTGCTAATTTCCTAGTTTGGTGTTTCTATCTCTCTAGGTTTGCGTTGCTATCTTGCTTGCTTGGCGTTGCTAGCTTGCAAGCTTTGCTTTGCTAGCTTGCAAGCTTTCCGTTGTTCGCTTGCTAGCTTTGCGTTGCTAGCTTGCTAAATGGCTAGATTTTGTTTGATAGCTTGCTAGATTTGCGTTGCTATCTTACTAATTTTTGCGTTGCTACCTTGCTAACTTTTCATTAATAGCTTCCTAGCTTTGCGTTGCTATTTTCCTAGTTTTGCGTTTCTAGGTTGCTAGCTTGCTAGCTTGCTAATTTGGCATTTCTGATTTGGTAGGTTTGAGATGCTAGCTGCTATCTTTGTTTTCTAGCTTGCTAGCTTTGCAATGCTAGTTTGCTATTTTTGCGCTTCTAACTTGCTAGCTTTGCGTTTTATTTTGCTAGCTTTGCGTTGCTTGTTTGGTTGCTTACTTTGTGATTCTTGCTTGCTAGCTTTCGTTGCTAGCTTGCTAGCTTGCTAAATTTGCGTTGCAATCTTGCTAGCATTTCGTTGCTAGCTTGCTAGCTTTGCGTTGCTAGCTTGCTAGATATGCGTTTATAGCCTGC